>NC_069083.1:11592375-11892375 GCF_947172395.1 Bicyclus anynana
CAAACTTGGGGATTAAGTAGCAGTTAAGATTAGTTATAATCATGACTAAGCTAAATATCAAAATACGTTTCAGATTATTACTCATGATGATAAAACTATAAAATTGTAATCTTGAGCAACGACTTGATGCATTTAAGTATGTTGTAATTTATGAAATATTTAATTACGTTTCGAAAATTTTATCACGACCATGTATTATATACCATTCGTGATAAATCTAACATAATATTTCGTTTTTTTTTTTACAGGAAACGACCCAGGATTCGACTAGCAGACCTCATGCAGAAGTAACTGGGGCTAACTATTGGATTAACTATTGGATAATATCTGGGACCAATGGTTTAATGTATATACTCATAGTAAGAGTACTATACTACCTCGGAGAGCAAAGGCATGACAGGGGTGTAATATCACCAACTACCAAAATCCAAGCTGAAAATTTTCACTGAAAATATTTCATAACTCTTCTCTGGTTTATTTTATGAAATTTAAATGCTTTTCTTCGAACCCTGGACCTCGTGCAAAGGTAGTTAGATCTTACTACTGAGCCAAGGCAGATCCAATGATATACCTTTAATAATTATATTGTGATACAAAGCAAATATATTAATAATCTCTAAAAAAGTCTTATTGCACAACAAATATATTGTTCCCTCCCAATACGTCAATTTTTAGTACTCCCACGTAACAAGAATAACTTCTAGGAAAAATCTTTCAATAATTCCATAGCAACCAGTTAAGACTAAAGCACGAATCTTATTTATACACGAAAAATTTGATTATTTACACACGAAAAACTTGATTATCATTCTCATTCACAGGAGTATATTAAATATAACACAACAAAATTTTTAACTAAATCAAGCTGACATAATTAAAAATAAATTGATATCCTACAAATATTATAAACTCGAAAAAACGAAAAACAAACTTTCAAGTTACTTAGATATAACACGAGTGGTATACATGCAATGATAAAATTTTCAAAATGTAATTAAATCCTACTAATATTATAAACGCAAAAGTTTGTATGGATGTTTGGATGTATGTTTGGATGTTTGTTACTCTTTAACGCCGCAACCACTGAAGCGATTTGGCTGAAATATGGAATGGAAATACATTTTACTCTGGATTAACACATAGGCTACTCGAAAAATCCATGGTAGCAAATTAAAAAAAAAACTAAATTCTACGCGGATGGTATCGCGGGCGTCTGCTAGTTTATGCATAATTTAACTAAATAATTAATAAATTACTAATAACTAGTAAAATATTTGGGATAAAACATGATTTCGGCATTTTGTTAAAAATATAATAACACGTAACACAGTGACGTAGCAATGACGAATCGCGCAATGCGAGGTCAGTGTCACGACTAAAAATAATATTGTGAATTCAACTTAAGACATACCTCTTTTATGAATGATAAAGGTGTGTCAGACCATGCTTCTACCATAGGTAGGTATAAGGTATCTAATGGGGATGATGACAGTTTTTTTAATTATGTATAATTAAAAATTATGCTATTAATAAAACAATTTTGTAGAAGTAACAGGGTGTCTGCAATTATTACCTTCGGAGCTACAGAGATTTATATTTGCGACGGATTGCTAAAAAACGCTCCATCCTAATAGCACAAAAGAATGACGTCGTCGATTCGTGATCGTCGTCTGACTTTTGTGGGCGTTCAAACAAAATTACAAATATTTTTAATTGTACGTATAAGTTTATAAATCATGGTATAAATATGACACATTTATAGAAAGGAAGCAAAAAAAAATATGATTTTTCATTTAATTACGTAAGAAACCTTTTGAAATTTTTTATAATCTTATTTATTTTCCAAATATCCCGACAACCTTCGTCGGTTATGTATTGATTAGTTAATATTGACCTTATTTACCCGGATGTCTCACAAAAACCTATTTAAACCTAATCTTCATCCCCATTGTGGAGGTTGGATTGTTGGCTTTGTAAAGCAGGATTCAAGGTTCAAACTCTCGACCATAGTCTTAAAGTTTAAAGCTTGTTTTTTCGCTATCGTAGTCTCTTAGTAAAATATGAGTAACGCATGAGTAGTTGTCAGTTTTAGCTTATAGAATTAGCTTGACGTTATCCTAAAATTATTGATATGATAAATCCTCTTATTTACATATTGAAAATGTCACAGTATTAAATAAGTATTTTTATGACACATTTGCTCGTAAAGTATCGCTTATTTCATCAATTTCAATACCGTAATGTATCTCATTACGCACATGTGCCGTAATGTGAAGTAAAATGCACATGTGCCGTAATGTAATTTAAAACCTTTATCATCCGTCTAAAAACGAACGGTACTTTTTAAAATCTGGGCAAAGAGTTTTTATATCAGAAAAGTGTTCAACATTTTATGCATAAAATTAACTTTGTGAGATAAAATATAATATAAGTCTTTATCTGTGCAAAAATGACAAGCGTATCAAAATGTCATCTTATGGAAAACTATCTTATGGAAAACAGGCAAAGATGCAAATGAATTTTCAAAAAGTGTGTTTCCTCGCAAATTTGTTATAAAACGTCGTATGACATACGTGCGCTTTGATAATTACAGCCTCTGCCTCCTTACTATAGCTCTTGCCAAGGCTCGAGTTGCAATAACGCCTCGGCTGTAATTTTCACCTTACCGCATTTATATCATAATGTACTTAGAGACTATTCTTGAACTTTTTTCTTCAAAAACGAAAGTTTAAATTTTTTATACAAATGTTGTGCAATCAAAATTATTTATAGACCGTTCTATTCTTCCATAGTAAGAAGTGATTTATCAATACACGATATTAGAAAAAATAACAAAATGTTATCACAGATAATAGTTGGTATGAAGTATTTTATCAATAATAATTGATTATATCCTTATCTTATGTAGTTACATCCTTGTTCGAGTGGAAATTATCAACAGTTTTGTTATTTCACACAATCAACTATAAAACACGAGTAGCGAGAAAGGGATTTTTATGCAAATGTGTATGAAATTTTAACAGTAAAAGGGCTTGTATGCTAAGTTATTACGTTTGCAATCGATCGCTATTTCATAAAATTCTCAGTAGTTCGAAAGCGGAAAAAATATATATGAAGATCTTCATATTATCAGTATGTTTAGTGAAAGTACTCTCTATAATCTTTACTTATATAATATAGTATATTGTATTATATATACTTATAAATGTACTCAGTTACTAGTCACCCCGCTCTAGGAGCGGGCTTTAACAGATTTTTGAACAATTTCTTATTCTAGCAATGCTATATTTATATACAGCGGCTAGTTGATCTTAAAATCATAGTTGTGTGCGCAGGTACCATTTTAGCAAAATCTCGCAGTTTTATTAAAAAAAAAACAGTTGTATTGTATTATTTTGATTGAAAGTTACTTGTACAATGTACACAATATCAAATACCGTTCTTCTCACCTGTATCTTTCTTAAAATTGAATTATTACTAACTTCACAGTAGATATAGAAATAGATGTCTAAGAACTGAATACTTCGGTTGCGTATTGCGCGTTGCACATCTAAAACATCCAAAAATACTCTTAGTGTGTTACTGCCCATTCAAGGTCATAAAATAGTTAAATTTACTCATCGCTAGCATAGTATACTCGTAGTACTCGTTATAATAGCTCTCTCTCTTTCTCTATAGTCGTTATTTATTTATTTATTTATTTATTATCATTCAAGCAATACCATACATATGATTACATTATTTAATATAAAATTCGCTTCAGTAGTAGCGGCGCTAAAGAGTTACAAACGTCCATAAAAACTTTCACATTTATAATATAATATACTAATACGTACCTAATTTATATATATTTTAAATAAATCAGTTTTTTCTTTTTTAAGTAAATGTTAATAGTGGCTAAAAACGATCTAGTGGAGTTACATAAAAGATGTTGCGGTTAGCAATTTGATATCATACAAATCATTAAGTTACAGTTTTGTATTTATATTTATTGCGGTTTACGATGTCACACATCCAGCGAGTGCTTCTGAATGAGCTTTCAGATATATAGTACTAGCAGACGCCTGCGACTCCGTTTGCGTTAATTTCTTTTTTTTACAAATCCTGCGATAACTATGGATTTTTATGGTATAAAAAGTAGCATGTAGTTTAAAAACAATCACACATCAATCACAAATGTGTGCTCCTAAGTCCAATTTATCTTTATATCAAATATGAAAATGCGAGCCTGCTTAAAAAGGAAGGAAGTAATTGAATTTTTACTTTTTAGTTAAGAAGTTATTTCTCGATGGTTCAAACAAAAGGTAACCTCAACTGTAACCTTAATGGTAGAGCCTTCTTAGCGGTGAAAGGTGTCTTTCTGCTGCCAAAAAATAACCTTAATCTAACCTAACGGCCAAATTTTACGTCATTTTACAATATTCCGGGAATTATTATAAACTCATATATGAAAGATGTACAACAGTGACTCAGCGAAGTTCAAAAAATAATTCAAGGTCATGGATCGCCAGTATTTACACGATCTAGGTATTTTCCGCCATATATTGTGATCATCATTTTTAATGGACCATAAACACTGTGAAGATGATAATGTGGTAGAAGGCATTCCTTAAAAATATTATGATAATGATACAGGAATAGATCTCTCTACTAATATGATGATTTTGATATTAAACCCATCACTCTGTATCAATATCCTGCCTCTTAGTCAAGTGGCACGTCGATTCTCTATCTACGATCGCTAACACTTCGAAAACAACAGGTCGCGTGATCAAGATCTGTGATTCCCATACATTTTTCTAGTTATCGAATCGTTGGCGATCGTAGAAAGAAATCCGTGCCACTTGGTTACTGGGGCTAGGGTGATAATATTTGACTCTATATCGATCAATGTCAAATATTAATAAAAGTGACCGGCATCGCCGGTGCTTTACCTGCTCGCCGAGACATTGACTACACGAGATACACTAACTCCGGTGCTATTAAGAATTTCCCAGAAAAGAGAATCACACTAATATTATAAAGGCGAATGTTTGTGTGTAAATGTGTATGTTTGTTCCTCCTTTGCGCTGCGGCTACTGAAATTTGGAATAGAAATAGATTTTACTCTGGATTAACACATAGGCTACTTTCATCTATGGAAAAATCTATGGTTCCCGCGGGATTACTGAAAAACTGAATTCTACGCGGACGAAGTCGCGGGCGTCCGCTAGTAATTATATAGTTTTCATAGCCCGAATCGAGCATCTAATCCGTTAATATTTCTGTTAAGTATATTTAATAAAAATAGTGTAATATATGTCATTAATTTACGTAAGTACTATAGGAACTTGGCTCCACTTTGTTTCGATCTTTTTAAATGACTTTAATAAAGTAAATTTGCTGTATTCAAAAACTTAAGTAAAAAGTATGGTTTATTATTAGGTGTTACTTTTAAGATGCAAGCAGTGGCGTAGCCTAGGAGAGACCCAGTATCAAAATTAAGTGGGGGGTGGGGGGATTTTCAATTGACGAGGGTCAAATCACGATAAATGTCTTTATATTTTTTGATTTACCTTACTCTCTCACCACAAAGTATCATTTTTTTGTAGTAGGCAGTAGCTACGCCCCTGGATGCATGTCCGTATCTATATCAAATTTTTAGGAAAGGGTTTAGTCTGTTATGATTAAAAATCGATTTGTTTCAATTTAATCATAATTTCTTAATAAGCTGCAATCCTATACATTTTTCTTTAGTTTGAGTATTCCAGTTGAATTGTTCACACTTTAATTTTATTGTTATAATAAAATTTATATGGACAATATAGTTTTATTTTTGTCAATAAATTATTTGGAATTGTTATACGCTTAATAAACATTCGTATCGCAATGCATCGTGAGAGAACTAATGTAAACTGTAAACAATTGATTCATTACATCATACGTTTCTACGTATGGTATATGGAATATAATACATACGACGATGAACTCTCTGGCACAGTTGTATTAATATTACTGAATGGATCAGGGTTTGATCCTATCTCGGGTCAATTTCGTTATTCACAATTTCTATATCTGTCTGATTTAGTTGTAGTCTTTGGCCTTGGTTAATTTAGCACCTATTTAGCAAAGACGTACCTAACGCTTACATACCGAGTGTGACTGAACATCATTCATCATCATTTACAACCCACATTCTCACCTCAATGCCGAGTACGAGTCTCCTCTCAGAATGAGATAGGTTAAGGTAATAGTTCACCATGCTGGCCCAAGGCGGGTTGACAGACTTCACATACGAAGACAATTAAGAACATACTCAGGTATGCAGATTCCCTCGTGATCTTTCCTTCACCGTTTGAACAACGTGATATTTAATTTCTTAAAATTTGGAGGTGACTGTACAAGTTCATCTTAATTTTGGTTCAAAGAAAGTATAACCACCCGTGCTAGACAAGCGCGCAGAGGTTTAAGAGAGAATAATCACTTATCGAATAAGCATTCAAGAGATTAGTAGTAGTAGTGATTATTGTGACAGAGTTCCTCCAGGGTAGTACTACCGGCTTAGTTATTTCTGCCTTCAAACAACAGCATTACTGTGTTTCGCTCCAAAGCACATAATTGCCAGTTGCCAATGTAATTTCAGGCACATCAGCAGGTTAGTTCACTAACTTTGACGTATGTTAGTGTACATGCACGAAATTCCCCAACTAGCTATTGTTAATAATTCTTAAGTCACGTGATCTCGTATTCATTATTTATTTAATGCTAACTGTTTAAAACTGAGATTCTAGGTAAAATATGTCACCCAGTGCCTACTGACAATCTTTCGTCGATATCATAGAGTAGACAGATGACATTACTTAATTGACATTGTGATTTTTGTTAACAATGGGCTTTATGAAATACTAAAAATGCGGTTGTTATTGGTTTGTTGTTAATTAGTGAATTGGCCGGCAGGTGGGCCGTCAATTGTTACTATAAAAAAACACCCACTTATTATTTACCTATCAATTAAAATTTGCAATGAACCTTGTTACCAGGCATTACATTTTAGCTTAAATAAATTACTACGAAGATTAAAAGATTATAGCCAAATTGTAGAATAATTAAAACTGACGTGTAGATAATAATTTAGATAGTGCATAAAGTAGACTATATTAAATAGATTAAAAAAGATAACGACCATGTGCTAAATAAAACACACCGATATGTGGTTATGAATTATTTTTAGAATTCGAAAATTTTCCTTTAATGTAGGTAATTATTGTAGGGTTCAGTCGATAACCCTTGTTATCGAAGTGGGTGTGTTGCTTCGAGACAATATATTACAGTTTTGATTGTTATAGTTTAACTAGCCCTTTGCCGCGGTTTTTCCCGTATGAATAAAGGTATGAAAAGTGTCATTTTTCCCCCTCTACTTCCTTGCCAAACCAGATTCGGTCAGTCGTACCTACTGGAGTTAGTTATAAGTAATGAACTTAGTTAAAACACACTAAAATTACTTCAAGCAAAATTGAGAATGTTAAAGCCTTTTAGCAATTAATTTCTTATATCCTTAAGCTACTTAGTAACTTACAAAAAAAAAATGTTTTTTATTAATTTTATATGTTAGTTTTAGTTATATATTTTCAGCATTCTAAGTATACTGAAATCGGTTATTAATATAATAATAATTAAAAGTTTTAACTAGAGTTATAGCTAATCTAAATCATCATAATATAAGTACATCATAATCCTAAAAGATTTTACTGTCAACTAGCTTCCACAAAATTAGTAAGTGTTGCCTACATTAAAAATAAATTAAATCCTTACGCAATGCCAATACAATGGCAATATTTTTCAACGGTGTCCAAAACAGCAACCCAGTTCAGTTCACCAGTACTATGTGCGAATTCCATTAAACATTAAACACACATTGCTTTGTCCGCGTAAACGACCGCCCACTAGCGTCACACAAACATCAATGAATTGACACTATATCACTGTAATCGAACCGGACCACGCGATAACATCACATGTTTTTCAGTACACACTCTTTAGTACTTGTATAGGTGTTTGAGTTGTAACTCGTAACTGACACAACTGTCTTAAACAGGGTGCTAATTAATAATTAGACCGACAGGTTTTTGTAAACACAAAAATACAGCCAATGAAGATTTTCTTTTCTATTTCTCATATTATACAGGTAACTCCACATTTATAGAGGTAAAGTTTGTGGTATTGTAGGGGGTAATATCTCGATCCACTAAACCGATTTTGAAAATAATTTTACCACTAGAAAACCACGTTATTTGTGAGCGTCATAGGATTTTATCCCCATATTCTCACGGGAAGGGGAACTACGCCAGTGAATACGCGGGGTGTCGGCTAGATAAAAAAAAAATGTATGCAGCATAACGAATTGATCTAGTAACTGAGAGGTCTATTATGTTTTAAATAGGTTAAATCTAATAAATATTTTATACAATTTGTAAAGTAGTTGAAATCACAGCTTTTTTGTGTTAGATTAAATAAGGATTTATTTATTGATTCTGGGAAATGTTGTTTAATTTATTTATTTAAATGTAACATATTGTTTATATCGGTATTTCAAGAGGCGGCCAATTTTAAATGATGAAGTAGTTCAAATAAGACTCTAAATAGATTCTAGATTGATTGTCAATATTTACGAACCAAAAACATTATATTATTATTATAGTTGATATCGGTTCTGATGAAATAACTTGACGCAGACGCACTACAATCGCAAAGAATGTAACGAAGTGACTGATGTAAGAATAATAAAATCATTCGAATAACAGGTTCATGACACCATTACTGATGTAACAATACAGAATGTCTAGAAATCGTAAACTTCGCCGCAGGTTGACGACCTTTTTCACGCACTGCTGCAGTTAACCTCACAAAAAATTAACCTAAGCTTAAGGTAATAGCTCATTAGAGCTACTATGCTAACGTATTCCGCGCCTTGTGTAATTTGTATGAGTAAGAGCCACTATGCCAACGTATTCCGCACCTTGTTTTGTATGCGTTTTAAAGAACTGGTAGAACCTCGCTGCGTAGTTTCCATTCCTGTAGGAAATCGTTTATTAAATATAGCTTATGCTGCTCCCTGTTAATAGAGCTACTCGTATCTATTGGTGAAATAATTTTTCTAATCATCTATTAGCTCTGTAGTCAAGTCAATAAGCCTTGTTCGCAAGCTATCCACGTTTTCCACACATGGTTCATTCTTTCACGATCTTTCGACAGCGAATGGCTGATGAACGATAAGGTGACGGTCGAGTGCTGAGTGGCTATAATGACTCGTCATCTCATGTCACACATTTCTACAAACCAAATGATGTCTTTTTTTATATTATTGAAAATTAATAATTTTAAACTTCTCTTATATAACATTTTCTCTTTGCCTTGTCTAAAATACAATAATAATAATATGCTCCCGACCGACTTTTTTTTTCTTTTTTTTTTTCGGTCACGGCGGCTAATCTCATGGTGAGATTAGCCATGTACGCAGGAGATATTATAGTGCACAAGTGTATGCGCAAGCACAGGTGCACTCTCTCTTCCCTCACTCTCGAAATCCGATGGGACGGCAGACCGACACGACCGGTGAGAGATCAGGCGCAGGACCGACGGCTTTACGTGCTCTCCGAGGCACGGGGGTGTACTAACACCGCTAAAATACAATATGTATGTTATAGCTGGAGAATGTACATTAGATTTCCCAGATATTGTCCACCATAGAACTATTGAGAAATTGAAGTCGAAAGATCTACACGTAATAGTTATGACATGCTATCGTATAACAAATAGATAGAAATACTTAATGGTTACAAATAAAAATAATTTTCTGAATAGAAAAAAAAAATACATTATTCTTACTTATGAATTTGTGATTATAAATAGTCGCATTTTTTTACGTTTCAACAAAATCATATTACATAAACATAGTAAGTAGAGCATAATCCCTCTCCAGCGTGGGATTCTGTTAACATACTTGAGTGAGATTACGTCAAACATGTGTTTGTTTAATGATTTTGTCGTAGGTCAATGTAAATTAAGGTTGCTCTACGCAACCTTAATTCACATTGACCTACGACAAAATCATTATTTATATTATATATCATAACAATTATTTATCCTAGCAACAATATGCGGTTTCGCCTACGTAAATCCTGTGTTTATATTGGGAGGAAAATATCAGACTTTATATTATAATGATTCTTTGCCAAATTTATTCAGAGCTATTTTTATTTTGAGACGTTTAGCTGTTGAGCCGTGATTGAGTTATAACCATCTGTATAATAGACGTTAGGTTGTCTAAACATTTTCTACGAAATTTTCTCAAGAAGGTTGTTAACCTTCTACAAAATATTAGTTTTGTAGAAGGTTAACTTCATTTTGTTGAAATTGCAACCATAATACAAATATTCTAAATTCCACGTTTCACGCCCAATCGGATAAGTCTCTTTCTAACTCAGGATTCTTTTCATCGTTGTTATCTATACAAAAAAATCCTTTGGGTGCAATTACACTATTAAAAATACAAAAGTTTGTTTATGACCTATTAACCGCTGATTTTGACGAAAACGATATTTGCACGTTTTTGAGGCGGACATAAGATTCTTTTTATCTCAAATACTTTCTTCAGAGAGCTCCCTCGGGATCCTTAAAATAGCGATACCCACATGTAGCTCGGCCGTCTACTAATAATTTTTTATAAATTGAATCAAGTAAAAAAGGAAGAATATAACAAAATAGTTAATATATTGCGGTACCTGAATCTTTTATGGATTTTCAAGTATATCCTAAACAATTTTTATGATTAGGTACAAAACATATTCCCTGCCCATAAATTAAAACTCTATGTCAATAGTAATAAGATTCTATATAATTTCGCAAGCGTTTTCATAGATTATCTTGTTATCCATATTCTGCTAACGCGTGATAAGCGACTGATAATCACTATCACGACATTCGCAATTGTTAGTTTATCTCTCATCAAAAAGAAAAGTCAAAGACGGTCTTACCTTCACTTACAATCAAAGTAAAATACCTTACCTTCTTTTATAACCTTCGTAAACGATAAATGTAGATCAGGGGTGGTCCGTGATCCACATTCATATAAATCTTTATTATTTTTAAATAATATAAAGCTGAAGAGTTTGTTTTATTGGTAAGTTGAACGCGGCTCATCTACTAGCTAATACTAGGACCTATTTGCTTAGAGTTAAAAAAAAATGTTTTTGTGTTGGACGGTTCATTTGTCAAGGAAGGTTATATAACATTTAAAACGTCGTAGCGTCACTTATTAAACGTTATAGGCCTAAAACGCTACGAAAAATAGGAGAAGAGTATCAATGTAGAATGAAGCAAAAACGGGTAAAATATTCTTTTTGAGAGTATCCATTGCGTACTCAGTGTAAACGGTTAAAGTTACGCAAAAAACTATGAAGGAATTGCAAACGAACCATGAACAAACTACGCGGTATAAGCCGCGGGCATCCGAAAGTGATATAGGTCTATATACTCTAGTCTATTATTTACAAACTATATATGGGTTGAGCATAGTTGCATTATGTGTCATCATTTAGATATACACACTAACAATCAATTTTCGTAATTGTGATAATAAATCATTATTTATTTGTACATCTTATTGTTAAATAGGGCAACAATCAAGCACCGCTAGTAATTTTATCTAAACTGACCGACATATTTTAATGTGACAACACATTGTTTATAAATACATGAAGAGAGAGAAACTTATACCTACCTGATATATAATATACCTTATGCTTATAACTGATACCTATAAAGTCCGAATTTTCAAATACGAGTATCTGTTACATATACAACAAATAAAATGAAAACTTAAAATTGTTTTCTCATTCAAAATAGTCCTAAATAATAAAGTTTTACAAAGTAGACGCAATTGAAAAAAATATTACCAACAAATTAAGAAGTTCAAACTTCTTTTTTCATTTATATGTAGTTGTATGTATTCATATGTTGTATGGAGTGTAAGTTTAAGCAAGGACGATTCTACAAAGCCTTTGAAATTTGGTGAACTCTTTAGAAGAACCGAGGGTTAAAAAAGACCCGAAGAACCTATGAAGGTTAAAAAGTATTTAAAAATATATAAACAAAAATGCGGGATAATGCGGAATCATAATAATAAACTTAAATGAAAAATTAAACCCAACTGCACCTTGTACATTTTAAAATTGGTTTATTAGTTTAAGAGTTCCTCGCGGACAAATAGAGTGACACGAAATATTTCTGTAATAGTACATAAAGATTGTAATGAAATGAGCCGTTATAGCCCAATGGATATTAATTACCTCTGCCTCCAATTCCGAAGGGTGTAGGTTCGAATCCGGTTCGCATGTACCTCCAACTTTTCAGTCATGTGCATTTTAAGAAATTAAATATCACGTGTTTCAAACGGTGAACGAAAAACATCGTAAAGAAACTAACATTCCTGAGAATTTTCTCAATTCGCTGCGTGTGTGAAATCTGCCAATCCACATTGGCCCAGCGTGGTGGACTATTGGCCTAACCCCTCTCATTCTGTGAGGAGACTCAAGCTCAGCAGTGAGCCGAATATGGGTTGATGATGATGATGATAATTATGCTGACATAAAGATTTGTCATACCTATACTGTATTATTGTTATCGATTTAAAATGGATTTCTTAAATTTTCGCATTAGTAAACCACTCAGTGTACGAAATAGGAGTAACGAGTAGGTATACCTACGAGTAATACATCTCAGACAGCGTTTCAGATAAAGAGTAGTAAAGATAAAACGACGTAAACCAGGAAGTAAATTCAATTTACATTTTACCGAAGAGAAACACGATTTGCCAACTTAAAACAAATTCGATTTCGATTTCACCGCGCACTTAAACTAAACTAATTTACTCGTTCGACTGATAATTTCATGTTAACTTATCATAGTTAGTTTTAAACAACTTCAAAAAAAGGAGGTAATGCGACGCGTATGTTTTTCTTGTTTGTTACCTTATAATTTCATCATTTATTAAACAATATTATGAAAATTCTTTTTCGTTTGAATGAGTATACTTCCAGATTGGCCCCGTTTAATTTTCACAATTTTCAAATTTTCGGTTCAGTAATTTTTGTTAAAATCTAAATAACTGAAATAAGTAAACAAAATAGCCCATGTGGCATTTACGATCACTATGCACAGTTTAAGAACACTAAAACAGAAAAATAAAATCTTTCTAATGGAAAAACTTAACCAACTTCAAAGATACATTACTTAATAGTAAGTATAGGTACAATGTTATTTTCGCGTTTTAAAGTAATGCATCTTTAAAGTCTGTCCAATTTTTCTTTTAAAATATTTTTGATAGCCTCTCTGGTGCAGTTGGTGGTGCTTTCAGTTCAGGTAAGTTTAGGATTTTATCATATTAATAATTAATTAATTAGTTGGATGTTTGTTATACTTTAACGCCGGAACTACTGAACCGATTTAGCTGAAATTTGATATAGAAATGGACTTTACTCTGAAATAACACAAAGACTACTTTTCATTTCGAAAAATTCACGGTTCCTGAGGGATTTGTGAAAAATCGAATTCCACGCGGACGAAGTTGCGGGCGTCCGTTTGTATTTTCTAAATTGGCTGAGGTCTAGGTAAAGCAAGACCTACTAGACATCGGTCGTGACTAGTTACCACCTACCACCAAGAGGTTTAGCGGTAGAGAGGGTTTATAGTTTATTCTATATACATTTATATTCATAGAATAAAATAGACCCTTTTCTAAGTAAGCCTGTTTCTTTTTTAGACCGCTTTGTCACTGAAAACCATTGCAATCATGATATGGCAGTCAAGAATTAACTTGTCAATGAATGAAGTAGTTTGGAAAATCCACAATTCGTCCAAGACAGAACTTATTTTGATTCGATCAGAAAAAAAATGGCGATGGATGGATGGTGGATGCTGGCGTCTCGAGATCATTGTACTCGGAGGTCTATGGAGGAGAAAATATCCGGCAGTGGACGTCCATTGGTTGGTAATGATGATGAATGATGAGAACTTTTTATAGAATTACTTGAAAAATTAAAAATGACGTTAAAAATCTCTTAAGTGTTAAATATAGTGCAGTTTTTTTCTTAATATCCGTGTATAATTATATACACTGTTTTATACAAGTTCAATATACATAAACAGAGACATTTTATGTACGAAAGGGTTCCGTTTTTCTACGTATGAGAGAAGTACCCACCTCAACGCTTAAGGGGAGTGCAAGAAAGCCGTCCAAGTAGTTAGACATAAAGCTGAATCCAAATTTCAGATAACACATAGCTCCGCAGAGCACTTAGAACGCAATTTGATTCAACTAATGCCACGTAATCCTGATCGGTAGGACACAAATGGCGGGCGAGCGCTGTAAAAGGCCTTGCGTAAATTGCAGTTGGTGATTGATGATAATCCCTGCACATCAGCACGGGCACAAAACAATACACTTGCAACAGTCGCTTGCACAACGGTTGGAATTTTCCCACTACATATATTGTTCGGATCAGTTTTTTGTCACCGTTCTATTGTGGCGAGATATTTGTATTTCTATGATAGTTTATTATATTGTTGGGAGAATGTAGTTGGAAAAAATTTGTTCGATTAACTTGACTTAGTTATATATCAGTGTCAAGGGCTGCTCTGGTGGGATCTTGCCAGGTTGGGGCGGGCGAGGAGAATGACTTGAGCGAAGAAGGCGAGTGTTATCTAGTAAAGGACGTCCCGGACTTGTGACCGACGGACGTAGGGCTAAATTCATCGGTTCTCTGTCACGAAGGATTATTGGCAATACACACTTGGTGGAAATAGTTAGACCCGAAAGGCTTTGTTTGACCCTTTATCCGCTTCTGATGTCAAACTTCTCCGACAATATATTTACGGCCAAGTGGCGCAATGGGTAGTGACATCTGAATCGAAGGTCGTAGGTTTGATTCCAATTTGATCATTTTAAAGGCTTATTATATTATTATTCGATATATTGCAAATTTAAGACCACGCCCCCATCATTTTACCTACTAGGTATGTTTTTATCATTGTCTTATACAGTTATTGATTGATGATTATAATCAATAATAAAATTTCGTCCTTGCCAAAGTCAAGATCACTCTTAATTCATCAACAAAAATTGGTCCTATCAAATTTTATCTTTGTTTTAGACGGTTTTCTATAAATGTTTATCTGATAAAAGGCAAAAAGGAATTTACATATAGATAAGTCTACAGAGATCTCTATTAAGGTTGGGTGTACCTATGACAAAATTGTTAAACGAAAAATTTTGCTAATTTCACGCTCTACATTTTTTTAAAAATAAACGTTTACATCATTAAAATCACAGACACCGAGACAATTGCAACTGAGACCCTTGACTTTGAATAACTTATGGCGCAGACACGAGCCTTTTTAGTCAACTTTAAGAACACCAAAATAAATGTGATACATGAGTTTATTGCTTATTCTTTCTCGTTGTATTGATAAAAGTCCATATTCATTTTAAAATGTTTAATGCTTTATAAACACCTCAGTTATAAAGTCAAAGTTCATTTATTTCAATTAGGCTTAGTTTACAAGCACTTTAGAAACGTCAGGTAATAATATTATTAGATAACGGTAATAACGATTGGTCCAAAACTTTAAATTAAAGTTACTAGTGTTCCAAATCGCCTTGTCCTCAACAAACTCGGCCAGGGTTTATTTTTATGCGCATCACCATTTCATAAATTTATCTAGAACTAAATACACAATAGAATAGAGTAATTCCATACCAAGTTTTGTACTGTCTAAATAATCCTTTATAGGATTAATCCTTAACACGTAAAATTTTTCTATAAGCTTGCGTTTAATAAAAACTTTGAACTTATTGAGAGAAAAATAAAATAAAAATACACTTGTGAGAATATCTTCTTATCTGAACCTCCTGAAGATGTTGAAGGGAAAAGGTAGGCTTATATTCATAACAAACCTTTGTTAGTGTCGGTATGTGGTGCGGCCGTGCGGAAAGGCAGGCGGAAGGAGCGCTTCGGAAACAGGATGGCGTAAGATAAAGAGAACATTTCCTGTAGCGAATCTTGGGAGATTTAGCAGCGTTACAGAGAATATCTTGTTCTTTTAATGCGGATCGAGCTGTCGGATTTGTTTACCATTTAAAAGATGCTCAACGTTTACATCAGTAATTAGGTAAGTACTTGTGCATCTTGTTATCTATATTTTCTTCTTATATAAAGGACCTATATATATTAAGGACATATATGTTTATATATCCGTTATAGACCCATAACTCCTGTCCTATACTAAGTTTTGAACGAAAACTACGCGGGGAATCCGCGGGCCGTCCGCTAGTTATATGATTTATTATATTTTTATATTAATGCCTGATGATTATGATTATGATGATGATGATGTTGATTGTGATTCTAATTATTTCAGCCGAAATAATTAGAATCACAATCAGCCGAAAACTAAAATACTATTCATAAATCAGGTGTTAATACGAGAACGTTTTAATATATAAATACCAATATATAAATAACCAATAAACCTTTCATATACAAATAAATCTATGTCATATAAAAATAATATTAATAGCAAAATCTAAAACTTACGTTTCAGAAAGCAGAAAAAGTTGAGTATTTAGTATGAAACTTGTACTTTTAGTTAACAATGAACAAAAGAGCCGGTAATAACTTTCTATGAAACTCAGCGGAGGCAACAAAAACAACTGTATGAACCAGAACTTTTTAAGAAAGCAAAAGCCTATTGATGTATAGTTTCAGTTGTTCTAAAAAGAGGTTCTTTAACGTCACTCAATTTTCTTCAACAACTACTCATGGTACTGAAATTAAGCCTAAAACTTTATCAGAGTGCTACAACGTTTACTTTTTTGCTAATCTAGTATAGATTAGCAAAAAAGTAAACGTTGTATATTATAAAGCTAAAGAGTTTGTTTGATTGATTGATTGAACGCGCTAATCTCAGGAACTACTGGTCCGATTTGAAAAATTCTTTCAGTGTTAGACAGTCCATTTATCGAGGAAGACTACATATTATCCCCATATTCCTACGGAAACGGGAACCACGCGGGTGAAACCGCGCGACGTCAGCTAGTTGTAAATAAAAACGTATTTTCTGTTGGCGCCTTAATAGGGAACACATTCACCAGAAGGTTTCCATTCTAGGAAGTCTGCTAAAGTCACGTCTTAGAGCTAAAGCGGTTACTCGGTTAAGCGGTAAGGACGTTGTTGTATGTAATCTGTCATGATGCTACCGTGACCGCAGTTGGAACTTCGTAGAAAATCGTTGAGGCTTGGAAAGCATTGTCATCGATAGGTCGTTAAGGACTTCCAGTTATACAAGAAGCGTTAGAGAGCCAGTCTCAAGCAATAATATAAATGGTTACTGGTGATTACCTCAAAATAACGAGTAATTAATATGAAATCAGGGATAATTTTATTAACTTTAGTTCCTCTACCACAGACTAATCAATAATAATAGATAGAGAAATGTATTATTTTTTGAATTTTATAAGTTCAAAAAATAATACATTTTCGAGTCAGTACGACACGAACCGTCGCATATTTTCAATATTATTCAAGAAAAATGGCGTCTTATATTTTTAAATATTTTAAAAAACTGGCGAAATAAGATGGAGTATTTTTTTATTGGTAATTATTGATTATTATAGTGATAAGGTCTCCTTTTGCCTAGATAAAATTGATGTGTTCTTTTGTTATTTTCTTTTTTGTGCAATAAAGTTATTATAAATAAATGAATAAAGGTTGTATATGCGGTTGTGCGCGTGACGTTTGTTTTTTAATGGGTTTCACCAGCTTTAGTACGTTGCTTGTAAGACTCGCTCTGTGTTCTCTACCTAGATCACATAGTGTAAATGTTTTAAATGAATGGTAGGAATTATTTAATAAGAAAATAATGAGACACTTGACGAAAACACAGAATGAGATGGAACACGACGTATGTAAAACTATCAGTACGATACACGGCGCGAACGCTAGGATAAGACCGAATTTACTTGAATTTAAATGTATGGTAAGCGCTTTGCAGTGCTCTATTTGAATTGCGATTACAGCCCCTAAAAGCATTCCAATCAATAAATAGACGCTGTGCCAATAAATAAATTAGGTAATAATTTGAGTTTGAGACGCAATCGAAAATAGCTTGATTTTAATTAAAGTTTGCCAATTTTCGTTTCCTCTTAAATTTGTTGGCCGTAGTCTCGCTATCTGCTTATAGATAAAATTTACGTGGTTAGGATTCATCGTCACAGACTTTGACCGAATTTTTATAATTATTTGTTTACCTACTTTGTGGTTCTTTACTTTTAATACTTACAGTCTATCTAAAGAATTATCGCTGGAGATACAAAAAAAAAGAAAAAAGCCGAACGTAGAACCTTCTCCTTTTTGGAAGTCGGTTAAAAATGAAATAAATACAGTTTAATTCGATTTAAATGCTCAACGGGTTTTAATGCGGCTTTCAACAATAGATGAACAATATTTCTAGAAGAAGGTTTATCACCTAATATTATAAAGAAGAAAGTTTGTGTGTGTGTGTGTGTAACTGTGTATGTTTGTTTCTCCTTTGCGCTGCAGCTACTGAATCGATTTCGCTGAAATTTGGGAAAATAGATTTTACCCTGGATTAATATATTTTATCTCGGAAAAATCCATGGTTCCCGCGGGATTTGTGAAAAACAGAATTCCAGGCGGACGAAGTTGCGGGCGTTCTCTAGTGTACTAATTAAAAACAATTATTTAGGATTTCCTTTATGGGCGTCCAATAATCATTTATAAAATTTTCGCAATCGCACTTCTAGAAAATCTTTCTTTCTTTCAATTCATTTCACTGATGCTCATTTGAATGTTAGTTTTATTAATAAACTAGCGGACCCGATCAAGCTTCGCTTTGATTTATGTTCACTATCTTCCTCCCTATCCCTACCACTACCCTACTCTTACCACTACCCTACCTCATCCTACCCCTACCCTACCCCTCAATTAATTTGTTACAAAAAATGTGTTACACGAAGAAACGTTCGACCGATTTTGTGCAAACTTCACATCGACCATCTACAAAATAGTCAGAACAAAGCTTAAGCGTTTGGTTTAGATAGGTGAGCCCGTTCTTGAGTTATAAAATAACACCGAAAAGTGGCATTGATTTTTACATAAGGTTTCTTGAATTACTGTCACTTAGTTTAAATAGCCACGAAGACGTGCCCAAGGATTTGAAATACATTCCCTATGTTAAATTTTACCTAACTAAACCGTAAAAGGACGGCTCGCTCATTAATTCGCTCCTTGTCACGTGGGACATTCCTTTCTTAGTAACTCGCTTATCGTTACGTTGTTTTCATTTGTTCAACGAAATCCCTAATTTGTAGGGTGATTTCACGTTGATTTTGCAAGAGATTTAAATTTTCAACGTTAACGTATAAAACGAATTTGTTTGAACAATTTCTGTTATTTCTAAAATCTGCATTTATTTGCAGATTTTTATAACATGATTATAAAATAGTTCTGTGTCCGTAAACAAAATTCTAAGCTAAAATTACTTTTAGTTGAATTGTGAGTCAAACTATAAAAGGATCAGAGACAGGCATGTCTTTTATAAGTAAGGGAAATTTGGAGCTTAGATCCACCACCGTAAAATTTGAGTTGGTGGGCTTAGGATGATAATGTTAAATCAATTTAAGGATCACTATCTGATGTCTGAGACCGATGGGTTAACGTGCTATCCGGGGTACGGAGAAACACCACCAACTTCACCAACAACACCCGACAATTAATTCATTAAAAATGCACATAACTGAAAACCGCTCCCCGGAGTCGGAGGCAGAGGTCATATCCATTGGGCTATCACGGCTACTACTATATTAATTTATAAAAAAAATACATATTATATTATGAAGGTGACAGTTTAATCGATCGCCTAAACGTGTTAATTGTATTATCCCAACCATTAATTCAGCAAACAAACTTAACATCTGTCAGAAACAGTCAAATTGATTATCGCTGCAGTGAATTTCGAGGAGATCATTATGCAAAGTAGGAATGACTACGTGTCCGCGTCTGGACTGACAATTCGAGATAGTAAATTCCGTCTTAACAGTCACTACTCACTTATAGTCTACTACTTCGAAGTGCGTATACTGTTCTACTACACAGTAGCGTAGCGTGCCTTAGAGAGGCCTTGTATCAAAATTAGTTGCTACAATAGACGAGCGGCAAATGCCGAAAAATCTCTTTAGATTTTGATTTACTCTACCATAAAGTATTTCTTTTTTTACTTTAGCCATTTCTGCAGTTTTTTTTTGTTCCCGGAAAGCACCACCATTAGGTAATATTGTAGTATTTTTACAAATGTTTGCCTTGCAAGGGGCCTTGTAGTCCGGGGGCCCCGTATCATTGATACGGCTGATACAGTGCTAGCTACGCTCCTGCTACCAGACAAATTCAACAAACTTAGTACAGATAGTAAATAGTTTATTTTACTTTGTTTGTAATGTATTTCCGTTCGTACGTCCAGGTACAATTTTCATGCGGTTATCCCGGAAAAGTTAGGCAGGCTTAGATTGGTAAAGACTTTTTATAGAAATCAAACACGATGCTTATTATACTACACTAGCTGACGCCGCGCGGTTTCACCCGCACGGTTCGCGTTCCCGTAAGAATGTGGAGATAATATATAGCCTATAGCTTTCCTCGATAAATGGGCTATCAAACACTGAAATAATTTTTCAAATCGGACCAGTAGTTCTTGAGATTAGCGCGTTCAATCAAACAAACGAACTCTTCAGCTTTATAATATTAATATAGATTTGCTTTGAACTTGCGCAAGTAGTCGAAGGATCAGGCACTAGTGATTCGGTGTGGCACAATTTAAAAACATAACAGTTCTTCTTTCCTTCTTTCTTCTATAATTAGGTATAAAAAAATAAAAAAAAATGTTTAACCGAAAAACCAATCTACGCCCTATGTCAAGCTAGTTTGTAGTACATCTATACTAATATTATAAAACTAAAGAGTTTGTTTGTTTGATTGAACGCGCTAATCTAAGGAATTACTGGTCCGATTTGAATAATTCTGTCAGTGTCAGATAGCCCATTTATTGAGGAAGGCTATAGGCTATATATTAACCCTGTATTCTTACGGGAACGAGAACCACGCTGGAAAAACCCCGTGGCGTCAGCTAGTGAATACATAAAATATATCATTATACTGATTAAAATTACAAACTTTACGATTATGGACATAAACTCAATTTTCATATGGCTGCACTGAATTTCAACCAGGGTTCATTCAAGCCGTATTCAATTACTGGAGATTATTATTCGCAGTCACTATTTACGCGCGCAACGTGCATAGCTTATCTGTTCTGCAGGAAGACGACCCCCTCGTTAATTTGGCTCTTGTCACATGCGATATTGCTTTCTTAAACCGTTATGTGCAATAAGAACAAAGGCGTTTCTCCGCTGAGCAACTATTTAAGATAGTAACTCTTGTCTGGCAATAGCATCTAGTATCTCAGAGCGCAACATGCATAGATTGTTATGTAAATTAAACGGGATAGTATATCCGTTCATTTGGTTACACGTCTGTAAGACTTCCTTTTCTTAGTTAGTTACTTGTTAACCGTATTGCATTAATTGCCTCTTTCAAATTCACCATACACTTTTCATTTGCAATAATTTTATGCTTTCCTTTTCCACTTTTTTATACAACTTTTCTGGCGTAGTTGGGGAAGCATTTGTCGAATTCCAACTTGACTTAAATGAGGGATTTATTTATCTTAACCATTCCTCTCGTTTGCTCCCAACCTAGCAACCTACCAAGAAAATAAATTTGCGGTATCATCACATAGAAGTCATAGGTATGGAATTTATTATCAGCTAATGGATGTTCACTTCTGGATATACTCGTAAGCCATCCAAATGTCACGATCTTCAGTCATATGCATGCAAAGGCTGCCTTTTACCCGCTTGGTGTCATTGGTACAACTAGTGTATTGGGGGAGTCTACCAAACGTCTTCAAACTAAACCGCCAATTGCCACTTCAGCTTCGCGACTCGATGAGCTATATCGGTGAATTTAGTTCTTATATCTCCTCATTTGTGATTCGATCACTCATCATATTAATATGTAAATGTTAAAGGTCATTCATCATGAAATCTCGAAAACCGCTTGTACAAAAATTAAATTTGGCAGAGAGGAGGTCTATAGTTAGTAGGTATCCGCTAAGAACGGATTTTGCGATAGGGTCGGATTAAGGAGGTCTAAGGGCGGACGAAGTCACGGGCGTACGCTAGTATTTAATAAATAATACCTAATTAATCAGAATATAAAATTGAGCTTTGTTAATTTAATTATACAAGAACCCATAATTGAATCATCTTATAAATGTTACGATGTCCTTAAATTGAATCTCCCTAATTGATTTGAGCGTCAGTGAATTACAAGGCGGGTTTGTTTTAGCTGTCTCCAGTGAATGTTCCCATGCGGAATACGAACTAAGGCGTGCCCTAGAGTCGACAAACTATTCCAGATAGTATAAATCTTGTCTGACTATATCTACCAGCTAGAACGCATGTGTAGATTGTCGCGTAAATTTCAACGGGTCGGCCTACTCATTAA
Organism: Bicyclus anynana; assembly: GCF_947172395.1. Taxonomy (NCBI): domain Eukaryota; kingdom Metazoa; phylum Arthropoda; class Insecta; order Lepidoptera; family Nymphalidae; genus Bicyclus; species Bicyclus anynana. Next base: position 11,615,052 of record NC_069083.1, read on the forward strand.
TTTAGCCCTTGTTGCTAGAGATATCCATTCCTTAACCGACTTATTTTTGATATATTGTTTAGCAATTCCCGTAATTACCTATTCATAAAAGATGACTGCGTCGTATCAGAGGCTTGAGATAATGAGATTCTGGGTTCGAATCCTGAAAATTAAAACCATTGAGATTTTCTTTCTTCTATGCAATTATCAAATTTACCATCAGAATGAGAGAGGCTATGGCCTATGACACACATAGAGAATTAAGAAAATTCTCATATATGCACTCGTGAGTGCGACAGCAACAGTGAGCCGAATATGGGTTGTTGATGATGTTGATGAAATTCTCAAAAGCACCTGCAGCAGGAAATCAGTGTTATTGTATACCCGTCACCTTAAGCTACTGGTTCCCGGTCATTATCATTATCACAGCAAAATTTGCTTGTAGAACCGCTGGTCATTATCACTCTAAGACTGCCAACCCGTATTGCAACATCGTTTTGGATGCCCTATCCTATTAGAAAATAGGTTTAGTCCTGTAATAGGCCATTAAAAGTTGTAGTTATATTATACTAGCTGACGCCGCGCGGTTTCAGCCGCGTGGTTCCCGTTATATATATTCCCACGGGAATACGGGGATAATATATAGCTATATATATGGGCTATCTAACACTGAAATATTTTTTCAAATCGGACTTCCTGAGATTAGCGCGTTCAACCAAACAAACAAACAAACTCTTCAGCTTTATAATATTAGCATACCTAGATTGATGATAATGATGATTGTTGATGACGATGAAACGATTATTTGAGACTTTTTAAATGTTACGAGTACCAAAGACTTTTGAAACATAGTAAATATACTATACTAACTATTTTGTTGATTCAATTTGTAGTTACATTATGGTATGTTGTGACTTAATGCATGCACTAATCTTTAATTAGCCAAAGTCACGAAATTGTAATATCTTTGTCTCTGAATGTACAATGTGCATCCTATCTGATTTTAATTATAACTAAAGATTATTTTTATGTATGTCTGACTTTGTATTTATATGGAAAGTAATAACAGCCACTGACGATCAAGTAATCTCAGATGCCTGCAGTGCTAATGGCTTGACAGCTGATAAAACTGATCGCGTGTTGTTCACGATGTGCAGGACATCATGCCGAACGCGACCATCACACGTTCTCGACATCAGTTTTATCTGGCATCAAGCCGTTAGCGCTGATATCTTTTTTTATTTATATAAGTCAGCCCTACAATTTCACCTGATAGTAAGTGATGATGCAATCTAAGATCGAAGCGGGCTAACTTGTTAAGAGGAGGTTGTTCTACACGACATCGTACCGGGACGCTACATCGCTTGGCGGTACGTTGTTGTCGGTAGGGTGGTAACTAGCCACGGTCGAAGCCTCCCACCATCCAAAAAGTCAGTGACTGACATTACGAAAAGTAACAAAAAGCTAATAGTGTTCGTAAAAAAGTCATACGCTCTTACAAGTACCTCTTAAGCATGCAAATAATAACAAAAATTTCATGTTTAAATGTAAAAATCAACCAAAAGAGGTAAATTTTAAACAGCAGCGTTGATAAGTATGGATACCGCCCCGTCCGTCTGTGAAGTTTCCTTTGAAAAAGTTTAACCAACAGCGCACCTGTCTGCACATCAATAGAGTGAAACGCTCAAAAGAGCCGTCTTTTATACAGCTCAGATCCGACATGGAAGCAATTTCAATGAAGACTCCATTGTTCTTACCAGTGACAAACTTCCTCAACGCAGCTTCGTTTCATTTGTACAAAAATTTGTCTTTTTTTATTCTCTTTTAAACAAAAATTTGACGGTCTCTTTTTGAGTAAGTACCCATTTTTGTGTGCAATTTCAATCCACCTAATCTACGCCAATTGTTGTGCTTAAACGCCTAATGGTAGGCGTCCACAGATCCGAATCGTACGTAACGAGATCTTAGGTCGGGCTACAAAATAATACTATGCTTTCCTTTCCAATAAAAACTGAAATTACCTATAAAAAATTCAGTCCAAAGTTTAGAACTTGGTTTCACGCCCGTGGCTCAAAGAACATGTTAAGCCGTTAAACTAAAAAAAATCCACATCGTACGTATCGGCGGCATCGAATTAACAACAAAAACAAATTTATTAGAAAGGAAAGCATATTATCTTGTATCCCGACCTAAGATCTCGTGACTAACGTAGACCAACGTGGCAGTAAAGTTGTTGTTACTTTAATTAGAAATTAAATTACAAATTAAACAAATTAATATAAATAAACGATGTATATTATTGTTGTTATAATTCAACGTAATATTAACACGTCAATTACAGAAACCTAAATTATATTAATTGATGTAATATTATTATGATTTTATCGTATTACCTACTGACCTATTTATCCATTATAATTATAGTAGGTATAATATTATGTTAATATAAATTTTACAGAGAAGAAAATGGCCGGTTCCGTTGATAAAGTTTACGAGTTCAATTTGACATTAACGTTTCTATGGAGTGTTTATGTGCGGCGAGCCTTATCTACCCTCCGGAACTTTGTCTCAAACCCGGTCCGATACTCTTTGGAGATACTAAGTGGATGATTCAGGGATGGTGCTTTTATGCCTAATGGGATGAAAACCTCTGAAGTCCCATGTTTTAGATACAGGACTTAGCAACATCAGTGTGCCTAGTAGGAATTTTCAATATTTTCATACTGTTACTATCGCGTTGACGTAAACGCCAATTTATATGGAATTAAAACAGATGTGCAGTAGTGCCACTAGATGGCGCTGTTTAAATTTCTTAGAAATTCGCGTTTAAGTTACGCGATAACAGTATCGAACTGCCACTAGGCCCTCAGGTAGCTTTGGACGTTGTACAGTTGGACAACTGTTGGAGTTGTACCCACTCATAAAATAAACTTTTCGGATGCAGCTTTATTTTGTTTGACAGCTTATGTGATCGCCGTTGTTCTTAGATGTAGCAGAAAAATATGATGAAGAGCCGATAATCTAATCAAAAAGTATTGGCATTTTTCTATAAGATGAAAAAAGAAAACATTTTTTAGTTTAATCAAACCACAATGCAAGTGAAACTATGGATGCCGCCATATTGGCCTTGGCTACTATGCTGGGGGCTTTTTATTTTACCGCCGCGCTTGCCTGAGCGCCATGCCACCTGCAATAGATGGACGGAACAATTTGAGGCGATCGAAAGAAAATTTCACTTTAAAATTTCTGACAAAAAGTAGTTATCTTTTTAAATTATAGGTGGATTTGCAAATATAATTTATACTGTAGGAAATAGTTGTACGAGACAGATATGATGTCAGATGGCGCGACATGTTTCCGTAAATAGTGGGGAGTTAGAGAGGGGTAGCGATCGGTTGGCGCCAACGACTTGCGATATAAGGCGCTCTTCATGTTGTGGCGCATTTGTGGCAAATGTGGCGGCTTACTACTTGGGATAGGCGGGAAGAGTGACTTGAGTGGAAAATGGGAGGTTTAGTTAACTATCAAAGGCGCCTTTAACCCCACATACAAAGATCACAAGTTCGTGAATCCACTCAAGCTCTGCCATTTTAGTTACAGTTATCTTCTTGTCTATTCTTATTTTGGTTACAGTTTGATTTATCAATTAAGTGGTCCTAACAAATATTGTGAATAATAACCTTTGTTTGATATTGATTTTCTTATTTTTGTAATCCACTTCTGTGTCTGCTAAAAATAACGTTTCAAAGTTATATGTTGCGTAGAGTTCTACAAGAATTTAATATCGATACTCGACTATTATACCTCATTCGTAATTTTACTACTTTCTCAGAGCATGTATTTCTCAATTGTTCTTCAATTGCTAAACTGGACTGAAGTACTGACGTTTTATTTATTGTCTGTGCTCCATGACTCAGATGTTAAGACTATTGTAAAAGTTTCCGCAGCGAGGGGTAATATCGTGGTGGAGACGTCGCTTATTGCGTTACATAAAACTATAAGAGTCTTGGGTAAAAGTGCACTTGAAATCGTTTTATTTGACTTGAGAGCAGTTCACAAATGTGAAATGGGTATAACCGCTACTTGTAGAGTGCTCAACGGTTGTTAGATAAGGACCTAAATAGTTACGTTATTATACTGATAAAATAAGATATTTTAAGGCACATTTGTAACGAAAAGGAAAGTATATCCTAGCTGTAGTGTTTGTGTTTACATGGAAGGGATGTAGTGTTTGTGTCTACTAAATCGTCGTTATCAACCCATGTACGGCTCACTGCTGAGCTCGAGTCTCCTCTCAGAATGAGAGGGGTTAGGCCAATAGTCCACCACGCTGGCCCAATGCGGATTGGCAGACTTCACACACGCAGAGAATTCATAAATTCTCTGATATGCAGGTTTCCTTACGATGTTTTCCTTCACCGTTTGAGACACGTGATATTTAATTTCTTAAAATGCACACAACTGAAAAGTTGGAGGTGCATGCCCCAGACCGGAATCGGAGGCAGAGGTCATATCCACTGGGCTATCACGGCTCTAAATAGATACCTACAATACTAAATAGATACCTACAATACTACACTAGCATTTAGGAAAAAATATCATGATAGGTAATTAAATTCGATTAAACTGATCATGCGATTGATCAGTTAGTATGAAATCACATGACTAAGGAATTACTAACAATAGTTGGTAAATTCCGTATACTGTCCACCAACAAACGTCAAAGTTAGTAGTTAGAAATCGGCCTGCAGTTTTAAATTGGGTTTTACAACAATTACATGACGCACAAATCGAATTCAGGACCTGATGATGAGTAGCCAAACTTGTTGACCACTAGACAAATTAGGTAGTTTACTTATATACCTTTTGTAACTGGACCGTTCCTTAGACTTGCAAATACAAACCTAGAGTTAATTAACCAACAACAAACATGAAAATGTTTGATGAAGTTAATTAACTTGTATTTGTTTTCGGTTCTTCATCGGCCTTGCTTTTACATATCTAGATTAGACTAATCTGGGTCACATATTTTTTATCAATCGCTTTGTCAATGATGTTATGAAAAACAATAAATCTGTGTAAATAACATACTTACCTTTTTTATAGATTAGCCCTTGACTACTTGAAAATTTGTTTTCTGTGCCTTGACTACAAACTCGATGCGGGCTAACTAGATAAGAGGAGGATGAAACTCCCTTTCAGTTTCTACACGACATCGTACCGGAACGCTTAATCGCTGCCTTTACCGGTAGAACCCAGGACCACTGTCTTGTAAATTCACCGCGCATAACACTGCGCCACGGATGCCATCAAAATATAACTAATTAATACGAGTAAATTATAAAAATCTACACAAAAATTCTTTCGAAATCGAATATTTCAAAATTCATGCATATCGAATACTGGAGGGCTCTAAATAAAATAAAGCCAGTCCAATGATCTTATTATTTTTCCCAAAAAAATTTTTTTGAGCAAAAAAAAATTACTTTTAAGTATATTTTATTAAATTTATAATAATTTTAATAAATTAAATATACGGTGAAGGAAAAACGTCGTGAGCAATCTGCATACCTGAGAATTTTGTTAATTATCTGCGTGTGTGCAGTCTCCCAGTCCGCATTGGACTAGCGTGGTGGACTAATAGCCTAAACCCTCTCATTCTGAGAGGAGACTCGTGTTCGACAGTGAGCCGAACATAGGTTGATTATGATGATGATGATGTTGACGACAATTTGTAATACTATAGCAAGAATTCACCAAAACACCGTCTTCCAACAACAGTTTGCTGTAAATTAAGCCCACACTTATTCATGCCTACATACTAAGCCCCGGGTTAATAGTCTATTGTATACTAAGCTTATACAAATCCCTTGCGAATCCCATGGAGTATATTATAAGGTTATTAGCAGATGTATTGGCTTATGTGGCTGTATATCACCCGGTTAGGATGCTACCTGAGCTTCTAATCATATTAAGCCGCGTAATTATTAGGATTATGTTGTGTCTACTAACAACGAGCCTATTTATATGCATTTGGCAAGGAGCTCTCGTTTGCGGATTTACCCATTTGTTGATTTAGATTTTAGTACTTTGAAAGGCAAATGTTAATTTTACTAACAAGAAAACTAACGATATTATTTTGAATTTTGTATTTCGCTCTCATGTATTGTCCTTTTTTTTTAATTTTTAACAATGTTGAAAAATATACACAACACTATTAAAAATTATTAAAAAAAAATAAACCGTCCCGCTGCGGGACATTTGAGTGCCCAAGCAACCGGTGGTCAGGGCTCTAGAGTGAGGAACCTCCTCACAATACGCGCCGTCTCAAGCATCACTACCTTCTGTATCCGACTCTTGATCCAACATTATAATTATGAATAAAAAATAGTAATCTTTATAAATAATAATTCTTTATTTAATAATAGTTGAACGCGAAAAAACTTTTATATTAGGCCCTTAAATTATATGAATCAATAACAAAAAAAAACGATTTAAATTATATCATAAATAATAATTATCTTCTCACAGAAGTCAAATTTCATTCAAATAATTATTATTATTCTCAAAGACCTTTTGTTTCCGAGAAAAATTATTTATATAGGTTATTAAAATTATTTATTGGAATCAGTTTTGGGGGTTCATTGTCACAAATCGGAACTAACTCACATTTTCAAATTAACTTGAGACTTTAAAATGAGTCCTCCGAATCTTTGAACGCGGCAATGTAGTTGTGAAGTTTGTCGCGTTTCGCTGTTGGGAACGATCACATTATCCATTTAAATTTCTATGGATTTATATTTCAAGTTATGTGCAAGATTCGCAGCTCTTTTTGGCTGATCCATTCATGTGTAGAGTATCCAAAAGTTTCCTATAAAAGGCTGAGAAGATATATACATACAAAGTAACGTCAAAGCTGTTTCAAAGGGGCCTTGAGAAATGAGAAGTTCAATCACCAACATAATGGACTTATACTTCTGTAACTGAGTAATACTAACACAATAGTATTAGTTGACTTCAGCTAAATAATAATTAATTTCTAATTTAATTTTTTTTAAATACTTAACTCGGTATTAACCAATTGATATTTAGCAATTAAACAATCAAATAATTTTAACAATTTAGAAGAGTAAAATTATAAAATACTTTTTGTTCTTTAATAAACAATGTTAACAAAAAATAATTGACATGAAAGGTCCTCACTTTAATAAATAACTTTATTTTATAGGCATTGATATAATCCGACGGTAATCCAACTTTATAGTAATAAACATGAACGACAATATTAATTGTGTTAATTGGTAGCGATTAATTCCGTATGTCTCAAATGGTTTGCATACGTACATTATTAACTCAGCAAACTACATAACATTCAACAAATAATCGTGCGTACGAATCATAAAATACTTAAATATTTTAGTACCAAAACAAGCAGATTAATAGGGTACCGTTTCTTGACAACAATATGTAAAAAAAAATGTAAAGAACAAAACATAAAGAAGCTTTTGCATATATATTCGACTACTACGCACGGCCGTAACCATGACACACCCACATCCTATTTTTTTTTAGCGATGCCATTTCCAATAACCGTAACGTTATGACGGCCTCCGTAGCTTAGTGGTAGGCGCGGTGGATTTACAAGATGGAGGTCCTGGGTTCGATCCCCGGCTGGGCTGATTGAGGTTTTCTTAATTGGTCTAGGGCTGGCTGGTGGGAGGCTTCAGCCGTGGCTAGTTACCACCCTACCAACAAAAACGTACCGCCAAGCGATTTAGCGTTCCGGTACGATGTCGTGTAGTAACCGAAATGAGTGTGGATTTCCATCCTTCTCCTAACAAGTTGCCCGCTTCCATCTTAGACTGCATCATCACTTACCATCAGGTGAGATTGTAGTCAAAGGCTAACTTGTAAAGAATAAGAAAAAACGTAGGTATCTATAGATAATAAAACAGGCGGGGATTAAAATCAATTGTAATAGCAATTGAATCTCTAAAAATCTCAAAAAAGAAGACTTTTTATCGTTTGGTATATAAAAAAAGTAACTTTATGGAGACTTGCTTTTGTAGTGTCTATAATACCACAGACGGCTCGTTTTGCAAGATTCAATTTTTAAAATTTGTTCCTCTCACAGAATCGCGTCCCGAATATAAATCACCTATAGAGGAACGACTAGTATTTTTATTCGTATTTCTAGTGTTGTGCGACTGAGGTTGAAATAACGAGATGTTTTATTTTATGGAAATGAAATTAAATACTATTTAATATTTTTATTATAATATTGAAAAAAAAAACACTATTACTTTCGAACCAATACGGGGTCCTTTGTCATAAGCTTGCTCGGCCCAAGCCAAACCGCTTGCCAAACTGGCTCACGCCCTAACGCATGAACGTTTCCTAACTTCAGTTGAAAAAATAGCTTAAAAAACTTACATCGTTACATAAATGAGTGCCTTATTTTATTATCATTATTAGCCTATTCTAACGGCCTATTGCAAGGCCAGGCATTCCTCCTTATGGGAGCTGGGATATGGTGCTTCGATCCACCATGCTGCTCCAATGCGAATTGGAGGGTTAAGGAAGATAATATTAAGTTGAAAAACTCGTCATCCAAAATTATATAAGCTAACCAGTGGACCAACGAGGTAGTTTAACATAACTTATTTTATCACAGTGAATTAATTTTGTAATACCGCTAAATTACGCTGAGTAAAAAAATAAAATGCAAAATATTTTCACTCCTCTATTGTGTGTTTTCACTAGAATTCTTGGTTCTCTCAAGGAAATGTGATGCATCGCGTCATCGTTTACAAACATTTGCATATGCTAACGGAGAGCACTCCAGCTGCGAGAGCAATAGAGCACGTAATTTCTAGTCTTCTCAGGATCTTTGTGGAAGTGGCTCTTATATATGAGGCAAATCCCTGCTTTCCTACTAATATTATGAATGTGGAACTGTGTTTGTTTTATGATTTGTTCTTTTTTTACGCGAAAGTAATGAAAAATGAACATAATTTCAGCATTTATTATTTTTGGGTAACAATTAAATATCACGTGCCTCAAACGGTAAAGGAAATACATCATGAGGAAACCTACGCTACATGTGTAAAGTTTGCTAAACCGCATTGAGCCAGCGTGGTGGCCTGTTAGCCCCTCTCATTTTGAGTGGAGACTAGTGCTCAACAGTGAACTCAATATTGGTGATGATAATGTTGATAAATTTAAAGTCGTCTATTGCCTCCATAACAAAACGATTATAGTTTTTCTTCTGGCTGTAGAATATACACGTAAAATTTTGAGCACTTCTCAAATCTTTAGTAAAATTTTTTACTTGGCAGATTTTGTCAGAGTAAGTACTGCTATACTTAATCCTGTCGCCAATTTGCCAGTCAGATTAGACTAGCATTTCTGCGTTATTTTCTGAATGGTATGGTTGGTAAGACACAGGCATTTGAGGCTTATCACTTACGTCTCAGGTTAATGAACACATGACGTCACTTTGTAGAATTAATTACGTGCTCTTGCGAAAGTTGCTCTGTTTTTTCACTTATTCACTTACCATCAAGTGGACTCTTAGCTTGGTCTGTCAACTATAATAAAAAACGTGTACATTTCAGGACGCTCGACAGAAGTCACAACTTAAACCTGCTGCCGTATTTGTTACAGAAAAGGAAGCCAGACAGAGTTGCGCAGTAACGCGTTACGTTACGAAGCGGTTTACTCTCCCACAAGAAGTTAACACTTTAAAAATCTTCGCGTGTGTTTTTCTTCGACGTATGACTAAAATTATCACCGTATTTTTAAATACACAGTTAAATTAATTGAATTTAAATTTGTTTTGATTTCAGGTTGATAGACTCTAAACTTGTGGACCAAGTTGAGTAGTTAGTTAACTAAACTCACAGAATTTCAGCGGAAACACGGACACTGTAACGGAATGTTTTCCTTTGAGTTTGCAGAGTTGTCTGACACTAAGTCAATACGCTCTTGGTATTTGTGAATAGCAGTATTATTATTGCGCGAGGGTATCTGTGAACCGTGCCAATTTCGTTTACCTATCTACCTAATAATGAAGCTTTGCTGACACCATTCCGTCAAAGATACGATAAGATACCGAACGACTTTGCAACGATATGACGTACATAGGTGTTCTAGTTTCGGTTGACGGTACGGCTTTGTAGTAGTAGTACGTATAGTCTGGCAAGTTCGTTGCCATACTATACGTACTACTAACCCTTACCGGCCCCCCGTCCCGCGTGGACCATCGGGAGTATTACGAACGAAGTTGCCAAGTAATAGTTATCATTATAAGAATTTAATGATAATAATGACTGCTGCTGCATTTTTTTTCATTTTTTTTTTTTATTTTTATTTTTAATGACTGCTTAGCTTGCTCTTCGAGGGCTAGCAACTCCTCCTTAACGACTGGCTGATAATATTTTTTACTAAAAATTTCTTAGATGAACGAAAAGCTCAGTAGATACTTCATAGTGCGACCTAAAATAACAATCCAAAACCTCGTGATTCGCTGCCTCATAGACCAACCACGGGACCAACAAGGTAGGCTGCACCTTAGTCTATATTAGTAATAAACTAAGGTACATACTGCCTTGTTTGCCAAACAAGGCAAGGTTTGTTTGATTTGACAAACAAGGCAGTCTGTACCTTAGTCTATACTAATATACGTCAACTTAAGGTACAAACTGCCTTGTTTGCCTTGTAAAATACCACAAAATATATCTCTTTATAATATAAGTATACCTAATAAAGAGATACGAGTATATTTTATGGTATTTTACAAAGTTTGTATTGTATTGTAATGTAGAAAATATTTCGCTTTATATTAATAGTATTATAAAGAAATATATCTTGTCGTATTGTAGGGGTCTACCTAAACCAATTTTGAAAATTCTTTTACCACTAGAAAGCCAAGTTATTTGTGAATGTATGATCTATATTTTATCCCCGTATCCTTACAGAAACATGGCCTACGCGGATAAACCTGCGGGACGTCAGCTAGTATTATATTATATTACTATAAAATATAACTATTCATCATGTAAACAATAAAATAACACCATTTTGTAACATGACAACAAAAATACACCTCATTGCGTGTTTAATCAATTTCTTACAAGCTTACATAATATTTAACTCGGCTCTCTACGTCTCTCTTCGCACGATACATAAAACCTAAATGCTCGTAAAGGAAATGCAATGGGCCGCATTATTGTACACACATTGTGAAAGTGCTAACAGAGTACTTACTCTGGATGTGAGTGCAATTAGCAGTATGCTCTGAATTTATTAACATTATTTATTTCTTTACTATTTGGCTTATTACTAGGAGGTGATATATGTAAAGAGTGTTGGTAATGTTGGTATGGTATGATGGTAAGTGCTTCTTTATGGGATTAATGTGGCTCGTTGTCAGCATCCCTGTCAATATCTAGAGCTTATAAGAATGTTTATGTTGTGTAATGCAAATTCGTTTAAAAGTAAAGGTCTGTTCATTTAAAAAGCTTTCATGCACATACTTAATCCTTTATGTATACTAATACATTCGTTGCTTACTGTGTAATAGCCTACTTGAGAAACGAAGCCTATCAAGACATAAATACTACCATAGAACTATAATTGTAAATAAAAATGAAACGTAATTACCATGTATGTCATTAGACTTAGTAATGAATTTCGTGTCAATTTAGAAAGGAAATAATTAGATACTTTAGATATAAATATATCTTTTTATTAACACATTGGTACAACGTGTACTTTCGTGAATATAATGGCGTCCGTGAAAAGTTTAACTCATATCTAGCTTCATTATAAATCCCAAATTACAAATTTCATGAAACACATTCAATAAATGTTTTATACATGACCCATTAGTTAGGTATTCGGTTATTGAAAAAATCAAAACCAAAACTCATTTTACCAACTCAATTTTTAAACCTTACCTAAACAACAAATTCTATTCTAAGTAAACTTTGAAATCACAAATACGTAGTTTTATACTACGAAGAAGACATAAATTACTTTATAATTATGTAACTGCCCGTAAAATTTGTAAATTAAGTACGTAAAATTAGAGAAGTTAGTCAAAAGAGATAAATGTGAAATGAAAGGAATTATAATATAGCTCGCTTGAATGACTGGTTCTATTTACTGAAAAACTTGTGCTTCTGCGTTACGTAGAACAAAAGAGCCGGTAACAACTTTTCCGCGAAACTAGGCGAAGAGAAAAGAAACAAAAAAGTCCATTGACGTTTATTATAACAGTGCAGTGTTAGGTTTTTACATAAAGTTGGTTTTAGTAGCTGCTACAATTATGTAAATCGTTAATAGTACCTTTCGTTATATAACACAGGTAATTTTTGGACTCGAGGTGTATGAATGAATGTTGAAAGATGAATAAATGAAAACTATTTGAAATTGTCATTAAATTCATTTACGAGTAAAGTCTAAATAAAAAAAAATTATCATCATCATCAACAAAAATACTAAGATGAAAATAATCATACTATTTATAGTATCCCAAATATGTACAGGTAGATATTTATTTAGGTTAATATTACGATAAATTACTAGTAAGTAGGTATATAGATTTATGACTATTGTGGAATGTCATAGTGATTTCGATCAGTGTGCCTAGTGAGAGTTTTCAATATTTTCATACTGTTACTATCGCGTTAACGTAAACGCAAATTTATATGGAATTTAAACAGTTGTGTATTAGTGCCACTAGATGGCGCTGTTTCAATTCCTTAGAAATTCACGTTTACGTTAACGTGATCGTCACAGTATCAAACTGCCACTAGGCCCTCAGCTGTTCTATTGACTTGGTCTTTATTAACAACTAATTAAAATAAACATTAAATGAACTGAGAAATGTCATTTACCTACTGTATGATATCCACGAAGGGTTGTCAGTAGGCATCGGATAACATTTGTTACATAGAATCTCGATTTTGTACACGTCAACTTGTACACGTAACATACGTCAAAGCTAGTGAATTAGAACTGTGGAACCGACAACGACTTGCTACCAATTATTTTTTCAGAATGTCAACAAAGAAAAAGGTATAATATTTTTTTTTATTTTAAAATAAATCAATATAATATGTATAGTAAAAATAACGAGAAACACGTTCAAAAGAATGATTATAATCACTGATACAGTAAACAAAATCAATACAATAAAGTAAAAAAAAATATGAGGAACACGTTAAAGTGGATTTACGTTTTGGTGTACAGATTAAAATAAAACTAGGTGGTACGAGTCCTTTACCAGAAGTAAGGCGGCATTAGTATTCTGCCCCGCATTCGTCGGAAGGAAACAAATTCCCAAAATTGAATTTTACGGAACGAGTTGGATACGACACTGAGTACACAAAGTCGACAAAGAAACGCGATTTTCATTATTTCTAACGCCCGAAATAAAAGTGGGTGTTTTTTTATAATTTTAGTCTGGTAACACAATACTGTGTGTCATGGCGTGGGCTTCCACGAGTTTGATAATAGAAACCAGTACAGTACACGTTATTGAATTTTGGCTGGTGGGAAGCTTTGGCTGTGGCTAGTTACCACCCTACCGATAAAGACGTACCACCAAGCGATTTAGCGTTCCGGCACGATGTCGTGTAGAAACCGAAAGAGGTGTGAATTTTCATCCTCCACGTAACAAGTTAGCAGATTTAAAAAAAAAAATTGAGTCACACTGGTTTTTAACTCCCGGCTCAAATAAGGTTTAAACCGGGAGTTTAAACTTCTACTTCTGAGTGTCTAATGCGGTAGATTCTAAATATATAGACCAATTATGATGCGTTTTTTTATTTGTTTGAAAGCAGCCGCCAAACCGAATATATTTGTATTATTCAATTATTTTCGAAATATTTTCAAAATTATCTAGAAGTAGTAGCACAGGATCTGTGGAACAATTTATAATTAATTACTATCAAGTTAATTTTCCGTGAGTAGCTTCATCCTGATGAGACGCTCATTTTTTTTTTTTACGAAAATTCTTGATTCTGGTTAACTCCCCTCCTCCCAACTGGTATGAATACCAGAAGAATTTTCGATTAGTTTTGTATGTGATAAGTAACCGTACTGGAGCATAACATCATTTTACGAGAAATGCGTCGTTTTTGTATTTATTAATAAAGAAAAACACACTTTGTGTCAAATATATAGGTATAGTGCGTTTAAATTTAAGATTGCATAATTATATGCGGATTTATCGTTATACGTTTATCAATAATGTAACCACAAATCTAGGCATTTTAAAACATTTAACACCAAAAAGAGAAATAAAATCATTTCCGTGGGACTACGGAAACAAAATAAAGTCTATGTTTAATTCCTGATAATAATTAATGTGCTTTCTATTGTTGAAATAACTTTTCAAATCGATCCAGTAATTTTTGAGTTTATTCGTCACATACCAAAATACAAATCTTTCTCTCATTATAACATTAGTAAAGATTATGTAAGTAATTTGTGAAATATATGTTTTTCTGAAAATAGTTTATTCAACAAAATAAATTGTAGCGTGTAGGTTATAGCTTCAGCTTTAATTTTGAAATTGATATTCAACTGGCACTGTCTAGTGCATGCTGCAGCTTATACGAAAATTTATGTGCCCGTCGATTTGGATTTGCCATACTGTAAACATTGGCACCGAGATTTCGGAACTAGAGATACTTGGTTAAAAATAATAAAAGATATGTAGGTATATCATTCAAACATGTGGAGCGATAGACTTTGAACTTGACATTTCAAAGCTTTTATTTGAGCTTCTATATTGAGCTTCTATACTTACAATATTTATTTTATCTTATTAAAAAAATATTTTATACACACTCAGTATTAGTGAAAAAAACCATTACAGTATTACTACGGCAACTTGTGAATGTTGGTCCCGCTCTTTTATATGTAATATATATATAATTCGCTTTTATTTATTAAGATAACACATCTTAATAAATAAAAGCGAAAGGTGATTCATCGTAAAATCTCGAAAACCGTTTGATATCATCATCATCATCATCATCATCATATCAGCCGATGGACGTCCACTGCAGGACATAGGCCTTTTGTAGGGACTTCCAAACATCACGGTACTGAGCCACCTGCATCCAGTGATTTCGCCGTTTGATATACAAAGCTGAAATTTGGTAGGGAGGTAGTTTATAGTTAGTAGGTATCCAATAAGAACGGATTTTGCGATAGCACCAGATTAAAGAGGTATTAGCACGGACGAAGTCGCAGGCGTCCACTAGTATGAATATAAATGAATTTGAAATAAATAATTTTAAGACTAAATTATGAAATAAAAACTAGGTAGGTAGGTACTTGTGTTTCCACCACAGATATAAAAAAGCTTAAGCTCCATATGTTCTGTGGTATCCACTAATGAATTAATGATCATTTTGTTGCTTGCATCGTCTAATTTGTAAATAAGCATGGAGTCTTTCGATGGTATGGTAATAGGGTATATTACATTATTCACAAATAAATCTAATGGGTACATACATTTACGGTGTGAACCCTTTAATTTTATATATATCTCTCAATTATTTCACCTACGCTAATTGCCTCGACTGGTTATAGAAGACACACTGTGTTTATATAAACTTGTGTGGTTAATAATATTTTATTTTGAATTATTGAGCTATACGTCCGTGGTTTCATGTGGCAGTTTATTATAAATGGCGGATACTTCTAATTCAGTACTACTTATTAGCGTAGTGTCTATGAGCAAATCGCGATATTACACTGAACCATCTCGCGTTTAGTGAACAACACAACATTAGTAGGGATAATAACGTTAAAGTTCCCTACATACTAATGAAATTCGTCAACACTGTCAAAAACTGTTAAATATCGCTATATTTCCAGAGAGAGACTTTCATAGAGGTCGCCAAAATAACGAAAAAAGACTGTATCACAATTTCGACTGAATTATATAGTACGAAATTTCTACTCGCATACAGTATCTTTTGTGGAAGTTTTCTGAAAATAGCTTTTCATAACTTTCATTTGAAATAGAACTTTTTTAATAGGTAGACCAAATATTTTGGTTTCCGTTATGACTGACATCACTACAATTAACCATTTTGTGAACTTTCATATTTGCAGAGGCATTGAACAATGAACTAATTAACTTTAAGATCTCATTGATCAATTGATCATAAAGTATGAGATATGAGCGTGCACATCATAGATGCAAAAAAGCACTGCCTACCTTATGGACTCAATACAAACCTAAGTCGGACCACGAAATACATAGTTAGACGAGGAATTTTCCAATTTTTACTGATAGTGCGTACCCTAGTTAAAAACCTTGTGCACGCCACTGGATGTGAGGTCATGTGGTATGACGTGCTGGGTTCGAATACTAGGACAGGCTACGAAATATGACATTTTCTTTCTTCCAAAAAGTTTTCATTAGAGGCTCGGTATATCGATGACAAAATATCCGCACGCAGAACACGTAAAGCCTTACGGAGTCCAACAGTGATCCCACCAATTCACTTTGGAGCAGTGTGGTGTAAGCCAGGAGCCTGAATAGATAAAATTTGCAAAGGTAAAGGCTTTGTCGGACCTGGGTGACTTTGTCGCATGAGTTCGTCTTCTTTTCACGGATGATAGCAAAATAACTATTTTTTTATCTATTCATGATGAGCTTCCGCAAAGTAACGCCTGCTTCTATCCAATATTTAAAGGATTTAAATAGACTAATGGTATTTTTTTTTTATTCTTTACAAGTTAGCCCTTGACTACAATCTCCCCTGATGGTAAGTAAGTAAGTGATAATGCTATCTAAGATGGAAGCGGGCTAACTTGTTAGGAGGACGATGAAAACCCACACTCCTAATTGAATAATTTAAACCACATTATTATTTCTGTGAGCCGTGATAGCCCAGTGGATATGACCTCTGCCTCCGATTCCGGAGGGTGTGGGTACGAATCCGGTCCGGGACATGCACCTCCAAATTTCAGTTTTGTGCATTTTAAGAAATAAAATATCGCGTGTCCCAAACGGTGAAGGATAAACATCGCGAGGAAACTTGCATACCAGAGAATTTTCTTAATTCTCTGCGTGTGTGGAGTCTGCCAATCCGTATTGGGCCAGCGTGGTGGACTATTGGCCTAGTCTGACCCTCGAGCTCAGCAGTAAGTCGAACATGGGTTGATAACGATTATTTCTGTAGATTGATATATTACATAGCTATGCAATTTGAAGCAATTTCCTTCATTTTATTTAATAAATTGAAGTAATATTATAAACGAGAGTTGATTTAGCGAGCCATAAACTGTTCTCAGATGGTCCGCTCTGACCATCCATTAACGTAAAGCTAAGGATAACTACAACACTGCGACAGCTATAATGTACTGCAAATGACTTGTCATTAGCTTTAAAGCTCCGTTATTAATTAGTCTGTGTAATTGTCGAGGCTATAAGACGATTTGCTGGAATAGTGGGAACGATTTAACAATTACGTAATAGGATTATAATGTAGACTAATTGTTGAACATGTTTGTAATAACTAGATACATATTCCTTGTATAAACAGTTTAAGTTCGATACAAATCTTACATAGACATAGTCATAATAGACGGTTTTTAAATTATTATACTATAGTAGTAGTTTTATGAATATACTAGCGGACGACCGCGACTTCGTCCGCGTGGAAATCAAGTTAAACTTTCAACCCCTATTTAATCACTTTAGCAGTAGAATTTTAAAAATTATTGAATCACATTATATTTCGTATATTTTTTAAGATTTATGAACAAATTTTTAAAACTGTAACTCTAAAAATGAAAGACTTTGGTGTGAATTTTCATCCTCACAATAAGTTAGCCTGCTTTCATCTTAAATTGAATCATCACTTACCATCAGGTAAGATTGTAGTCAAGGGCAACATGTAAATGAATAACAAAAAAAGCCTTGAGGGTGTGTCTAAGAATTTAAAAGTCATTAACTTGTTAACTAAACGTTCAGTTTTAAAATAAAGATCAGAAAAAGGAATACGTAATTTGAATCCTGCGTCCTTATCTCCGTCTCGTTAAAGAGTATTAAGTTCTTGTCTTTGAGCAATTTTCTACAGCCGGTACGGATATTTTTCTTGGACACTCTTAATTATTACTTTATTAGATAACGCATTTTTTCTCTCTCATATATCGTTTTAATGACGTGCATTAATTAATATTAACTATGTCATTATATGTCATGATATGTCATTGGTCGCATGATAGCACTACTGGCGTCAGTATCATCATCAACAGCCGATGGACGTCCACTGCTGGACATAGGCCTCTTGCATGAGGCCTATGTACAGCAGTGGACTGCTGGTGATGCTCACTTCCAAACTAAACGGTCTCGAGCCGCGAGTATCCAGCGCCAGGCGGACCCGCTGGCGTCAGTAAATGCTTTCAAAATGAAATATTTTATTATTAAGAACAAAATTCATGTAACAACAAAGCCAATAAACAAAATTACACCACGACCTTTATATTATAACGTAATACTTTTAATCTTAAAATACCATCAAATTTATTTTCGTACCAAGCAATAATGTTACACTTTCATCAGCTATGAAAATAAATTAATTTCCCTTATAGCGAGCCTAATTACATTGTTATTTATGTTCGTAATATTTTTTGCTATATAAAACATTTAGTGCCTACCTTGATGAGTTCCCTGGAAAATACCTGTTCTTTGTAAAGTTGTCGAGTTACTTGTTTTCCATTTATATGAAAATTCATTAGGACGTTTGACATCAATATTGAAGCTTAATGAAAATTGTGACTTTAATTTCTGAAGGCAGAAATATATATCTTCGATATATTCAATATTGTACAAGTGAAACTTTTAGACATTAATGATTCATGTATAAATTAAGTAATATTTATGTAATGATGATAATAATTTAAAGATTGGTGATTTTAAAAAAGCGACTGTTGTATATATTGCCGACTCTTCTCTGTATAACCTTCCCTCCGAACTAGTGGTAAGCCCTACAAAAAACTTTTTTCAAAATTTTCTCAAAGCAATTTCAAAAGTGATTATAAGCCAACTCAACATGAAAATTTTCGTGTTGAACGTTGTCGACTAACTAGGAAAAGCTAATGCCAAAGAATTGAGTTGGTCATATTTCTTAGACAAATTTAGCATAATACGAGCAACAAAAATGGTTGGGGGGTGAATTTCTGAAGCTAAGTTATTATTTATTTAAGCCTAAATATTATTGAGAAATATTGATAAAAGGCGGAAATCACACTTCGTGGAGTCCAGCCCTTAACCGTAAATGTATAAAGCTGTGTGTGTAGCTCAAAAGTTATGAATCATTAGAAACTTTACAATAATTATCTTCTTGTAAGTTAATTTGGATTTGAAAAATTCTTAACATCAATCGTAGAAGTAGGTATGCGAGCTACATACCTACATAACAGTTTTATGATTGTTTATTATACTTGGTAGTAAATTCAAATACATCCGTAATACCATTATGAAAAATATCAAAGTTAAGGATCTCTTAATAAAATTACTGTCACATCTTGAGAGTAATTTACAAAATGACTTCACGTGAAGCGTATGAACCTAAAAGTTACAAGAGTACTTAATCATGTCAAGATTTTGAGCAGCCTCTTTCATTTTCTGACTCCTTATAAAGTTAATTAAGACGTTAAATGTCTAAACTGAGGACATACATAACATAATAAGGGCTTGTGAAATTTAAATTTAGTATTTTAATCTTTGCCTCTGTTTAAATACATTGTATTCCTGATTAAGCTATAATGGAAATTGTTCGTATATTTTAAGAAATTCCTAATATGATTATCTTTTAAAGCGGCTGTATAGTATGTAAAGTAAACGAGGAAGTTAGAATACATATAAACAAAGAGTTTGTACATTGTTCAGAAATTTTTACATTACATTATTTCAATGTTCTTGACTTAAGGTTTGTTCGATTGAAGAGGCAGTTCTTACTAAAAGGACGGGCAAGAAATTCAGCATTTGACCTATCAAATTATTATCACTTTCAATATTTATCATTTACAGTTTATTTTTAATTTTTTTTACATAAATTTATACTTCATATGTCGCATTATAGCAGTGCTTTATAGCCAGAGAAAAGAGAAATTAAAATGTTTTTGGTGCATTACCCACGTGTTACCTCATTGTCGTTCCTATTTATAAAGGAAAGGGCTATACTTTATAATCATCGTCATCATCAACTCTGCTCACTGCTGAGCTCGAGCGTCAGACTGAGAGGGCTAGATCAAATAGTCCACCACGCTGGCTCAATACGGATTAGCGAACTTCATACACGCAGAGAAGTAAAAAAAATCTCATGTATGCAAAATTCCTCACGATGTTTTTCCTTCACCATCTGATACACGTGATATTTAATTTCTTAAAACGCACATAACTGGAAAGTTGTAGGTTGGAGGTCGAACCTACACCCTTCAGAATCGGAGGCAGAGTTCATATCCACAGGGCTATCACGAGTATATTACAATAATAATAAGTAATGAAATCTATTCATATTTTTGCGTTACAATAATACGATTATCTACTTATAAATACATAACAAGTTCGTATCAGGTCATACTAACGTATCGGTCATTGGCCAGCTTTTAGTGATTACGAGTTAAATAATTAATACAAAGCCGATAAACAGTTCTATATACGAATACCTAGTTTTCATGTTAGTCCAGGATCCGAGGAGCATTTTTGCAATTGATTACAGCTATCAAATTAATTTCTCGTGAGTAGCTTCATCTTGATGAGACGCTTAACTTTTTTATCTACGAAAATTCTTGAATAATAATTGTAAATAAAATGTAAAAATTTCTGAGCATAGGAACGAGATAACGTGCCACGGAATTTGTGGCTGTTAAGAATTATAACTCTTTAATCAAGCTTATTAAGTAAAAAAACAGCTGCCTAGTAACAATTTTTTAAGACCTGGTTATTGATACAAGTTGGGAGGAGGGGAGTTATTACTCACCAGCTGTTATTTTTACATACACATACATTTACACGGTGAAGGAAAAACATCGTGAGGAAACCTGCATACCAGAAAATTTTCTTAACTCTACTCTTTTTATTAGGCCAGCGTGGTGGACTATTGGCCTAACCCCTCTTATTTTGAGAGAAGACTCAAATTCAGCAGTGAGCCGAATATGTTGATAATGATGATGAATGATGATTTTTATATATGGATCCTATACCATGTCTCATAATTAGTTATTCCCAGTTTTTGTTTATGGTTACAATAGCAATCTAACTGCCTCATTGATCCAGTGGTAAGTCTATGTGGCTTCGAATCACGAGGTTCTGGGTTCAAATCCTTTCGTGATATTACACCCCCGTGCTTCGGAGAGCACTTTAAACCGTTGGTCCCTGCCACTAAAATTAACATCTGATAGCGGTTAATTTTACATTATTACCCTAATTCCACCATCTCGCATTGGCGCAGTGTATAGGACATATTCCCTCTTCTTTAAGGTCCTTCGTTAAATAAGGACTAGCCTTGTAGTGGGGCGTAAAATAGGTTGACAAGGATGATGAACAATAGCAATATTTATCTTATTTAATGTATTTTTAATTTACATGAAATAATTAAAGTACTATTAATAAAATACAAAAGGTCTACATTCAAATAAATTTATTAAGAAAATGTTCTAGTAATTTAATAAAACTAGTATTTCTAAAGTACTATCTTATGTATCCCCGTGAGACAAATACCTGGATACGAGTCTACCGAACTTATGTTTTACTGTAACTACGTGATCCAACGTACCTACGTGATCATTAGAAAAAAAAATAGGTTTGTATGTTACAAAATTCCAAAAAACTGTCTGTACAGAGTTATAAATATAAAATGAAATGTAAAAAAAAATATATTAAAATTAAAATAAGTATTTGCAAAAATCACTTCAAAATCCTTAATCATCATGATTTTGGGAAATAGCATACACGGACCGATGTAAAAAAAAAATACTTGCCATATTAAATCTTAATGTTTAAAAGACATAATACAAGTATTAATCGTAGCAGCAGCAACGCAGTGTCAACTTGCTTTGGAACTGCGTGGTGAGTTATAAGATAAATATTCTCTCTCCCCCTAAAAAGGGAAGACTGGCCATATAGTGGGCCGTTAAAATACACTGATAATGAGCTTCATAATTACAACAAAACCTTGAAATATTCCCATGGACAAAATCGTTGACGTTCACTAGTATGCGATATTCGTGTAGTAGCTAGCTGCACGTATATATTCCTTGCTAGTTATACGAGTATTATGTTAATGAAGTCGGAATTTATTACAATTATTCATAGTAGGATATTCACGTTATTACCATCTGTCAGGACCACGCTGGTGATTGACGGTAGACTGAAGTAGTCTCAAGTTTAAGATAGACATACGGACACCAATCAAATGATATTCTAGTGTATATTTGTAAATGTATATTTTTCAATTTAGCAATGGTAGCCTTTTGGTAGATTTAAGCTACTAACTTTATGTCAGGCAACGAAGTACCGCAGTAGAAGAACTCAAGCTTGATTATTTTAAATGTGAATTGTTGTACGTCTTACTTCATTATTAATAATTAAAATGTAAAAAATAATATGCCAAGTTGTAGTATTATTAACAAGTCATTTGCACAAACAACTTGTCACACAACAACACACATTGTCGAGTGTGAAACGTTAAAGTATAATCTCACGTCAAAGGTAGTTTACTTTCATAATGGCCACGTCCGCCATAAAAGCTTTTATAAATACACAAAGTACCCAACGGTTTGCCGAATTCGTTTCAAATTCAAATTCTCTACACATCGCTACTCATACGTACGTGCCGACCGATATTATTATATTAAGATCCTTCCTTTGTTGGCCGAACTCTTGTGGCGCATTAAGGTAATAGAGCACTAGCGAATCACGTTACGCCCCGCGCTATTAGACGTCCTCGTCCGCCCTCCTAAGTGTATTACCGGCTATTTGTCGTGACACTGGGATCACCGGCTCATCAGAGAGACCAATGTCATCAAGGAAATTACCGACGAGCGCCAAATTAGCCTTTTATAGAGAGCGCCACTTAGTTACAGGCTGATAATGAAGCTGCTCTTAATTGAAGACAAAAGAGGTTATAAAATGAACGGTGGTCAATTTCGTCGAAACCTCGAACTCTGTCAGTTTTTCTCAGTCATTCATTTCTTTAACTATATCAATATCTTTACTCTGACTATATTATCTTTTAACCTGTATTTAGAACGGAATGAATAGTCAAAAGAAAAACGTTTGTTTTTAAACAAATACAAGGTTGACATTATTTCCAACCCGATTTTTGTGTAACGCCTGCTTGATGCCTGAAATCTGTCTAATGCGTAATCTACAGTCAAAAACCACATTAAAATAAGTTAATAACTTTATAATTAATGCTTATAAAATAAAATATTAATGTACAAACAGCCAAAATTAAAGTAACATTAATTAAATTAAGTAAATTAGGGTCTGAGGACTTTTTTATAAAACAATATATTATACTAGTCGACACCTCGTGGTTTCACCCGCATGGTTCCCGTTACCGTAAGAAAGGAGATAATGCATAGCCTTCCTCGATAGATGGGCTGTCTGAAACTGAAATAATTTTTAAAATCAGACCAGTGGTTCCTGAGATTAGCGCGTTCAAGCAAACAAACAAACTCTTCAGCTTTATAACATTAGTATAGAAAATAAAGCTCAACCCAGTATTACAACTCAGGACCTAATGATTGGTTTACGGTAGTTAACCACTCGACCACTAAGACAGATGGTTAAGTAGTGGTTTATAAATAATACTTTTGTATAACTTCCTTAAAGTTCAATGGTTAAAGAGCCAGGTATTAGCTTTCACGAAGTTATAAACTTTGCAAGGTGACTTGAGGCGGAACTCGTAAGTCTCGAGGACATCTTATAAAAAGGAAGATACGGTCCGGAACAAACGTATTGCACCATCTTAACGGGAAGAATTACATTGTGGTCATTGGCTTGACATACCTACTACCTACTGTATGGACTAAACTTAAATACATACCGTTCTCGAGTTCTTATAATATAGAAACTTTTATTTTCAAAAGCAATGTTAAAGTAGTTCGATCAAGACAAAGGGATAATTGGAGTTTTAGCCTGAGATTCTGGGACATAGTGTGATGATGATGACTCAAACAATCGATATGATTAATGTTAATGACCAGGATTAGCCTTATTATGCTGTATATGAGGTGTAATACCACTGACGTACTCCGGGTTATTTCTTGAAAGGAAATCTTCCTTATCCTATGGCATTGGCCTGGAATCCAGGATTTTGCGATCCACAATCTCACAGAACCAACAAGGTAGTTTCATTTTATTTTTATTCAATGGCACGTTAGCCCGTGACTGTGATCTCACATGATGCTAAGTGACGATGCTAAGATGGGAGCGGGCGTACTTGAAAGAAGTACAAGTTTATATTTATATCCATACCTCTGACGGTTTCTACGCAACATCGTACCGAAATATCCCTAGGTGGCATGTCTTTGCCGGTAGGGTGGTAGCCACGGCCGCTGCCTACCACCATACCAGACCGTCTTTTTTTTACGTGGGGAAATCCTCATGGATACCCTCTCGCGACGGGGAGGCAAGAAGGTTATGTCGGACGTCAACCGACTAAAACCCCACGATGTTCCTACTCGCCACCTGATGACTGAGCCACGGGAACATTTCATACACAACCGCAACCCAGCCAGCGGCTGGCTCAATCAAGCTCTCCTGTTGTGAGATCACTTCGGAAACAATAAAAATGTCAACAATTTGAGGAATTATGTCCGGTGGGCGACAGATTCCAGAGGTCCTCGTCAAGGAGGCAAATGGTACCACCAGACCAGACCCAAGCCAATTTAGAAATTATAACATCCTAAGCTGAACCGAACTGGGAATCGAACCCAGGTCTCTCTGTTGAAAATAATCACTATCAACTGCGTCATAGAGGTCAATTTTCGCAGGACGCAGTTATTTTTTTTAGTATAATTTAACAGTTATAATAACAACTGCATAAAAGTTGTTATTTTTATTTTTGCGGTTATCAAACATTACAGTTTTTTGGTAACAGTTCAGTGTATTCTGAACTATGTTTACTGAACAAAATATTTTAGTGTATAAAACGAAACGAAGCGTTAACGTTTTTTGTGGAACACATTTCAGTAAATGGTATTGTCCGTAGTTC
Organism: Bicyclus anynana; assembly: GCF_947172395.1. NCBI lineage: Eukaryota > Metazoa > Arthropoda > Insecta > Lepidoptera > Nymphalidae > Bicyclus > Bicyclus anynana. The sequence continues at coordinate 11,640,296 of NC_069083.1, forward strand.
GAAAGGTTTAATAGTAGTTATATTGTTTGCTCTGGTGGTCAAACAATGTGGGCTGTGCGCCTCTGACAGCAAATATACGTAGGTACAATGTGGTAGAAATAATTGCTTTAAATACTTTTTGTATGCTTAAAAAAAATTTTTTTTACTGTATTCTATATTATATTGACTGAGTTTGTTGTGGTCTTCTCGGACCAAATCGAATTTAGAATTGTAACTTAATATTAAATAATGTAACTTTAATTTTAAGTTTTTGACTTTAATTATCACAATTAAATCATGAAATTTATTTTAAATACACATACATGGGAGTAGAGTCGTGATAGCCCAGTGGATATGACCTCTATATTCCGGAGGGTGTGGATTCAAATCCGTTCCGGGGCATGCACCTCCAACTTTTCAGTTGTGTGTATTTAAAGAAATAAATATCACGTGTCTCAAACGGTGAAGGAAAACATCGTGAGGAAACCTACATACCAGAGAATTTTCTTAATTCTCTGCATGTGTAAAGTCTGCCAATCCGCATTGGGCCAGCGTGGTGGACTCAGGCCTAACCCCTCTCAATCTGAGAGGAGACTCGAGCTCAGCACTGAGCCAAATATGGGTTGATAACGACGACATACATACCTAATTGAAATAAATGAATTTTGAGTTTATAGACATAGTACAAAACAAGGAAACAAAAACAATATAACAAACAGATAAGAGAAAAAAAAAAGAAGTAGGATACAAAAAGGTTATTTTTATTAAGACCAGTATTTTAAATACACTATGCATAATTACGTATACAAAAACGATAGCGGAAAAAAGCTTGTTAAGAAAAATCAAACTGAAATAAATGAAAGAAACGTCCAAATGCAACCATTTGATATCCAATGTGGCATCTAGGCCAAACAGTATCACAGTCCGAAGTCATCTTTATAACAGTTTTAATTTCGTTTCTTCAAAAGAAAAATGCGGCAATAAAAATTGCAATTATCAAAGCAATCGGTGTATGCAGTGGTCATAGTTACTCCCGACTAACTCGGCCTGTGACTGCCCAGTCGGCTACGTATTAAACCCATAAATATTCATTATGAAGTTTCTCTTATTTTACATTCTACTGTTTACGTTTTCACTAGGTTCTCTGTGAAACAACTGTTACTCTGACTATAGCCGGTAATGTAATAAATCTTTTATTATAGTGGAGAAATACTGTTTTATAGATAACTAGCTGACGCCTGCGGATTCGTCCGCGAGAATCTTTACTACTACCCTAATACCCACTCTACAGCTACCCTACCATACAGGGGATGAGTAGGAACTCAACCCTTCCCTACCCTACCCTACCCCTGAACAGTTCATTTTCATCACGCTACGATCAATAGGAGCAGAGCAGTGAGCGGAAATGTTGGGAAAACGGGTGAAATTACTCCATTTTTTAACCTGCCCAGGAGTGTGAAAAATAATTGTACCAAGTTTCGTTAAAATCCGTCGAGTAGTTTTTGTTTCTATAACGAACATACAGACAGACAGACAGAAAGAGAGACAGACAGACAGACAAAAATTTTACTGGTTGCATTTTTGGCATCAGTATCGATCATTAATCACCCCCTGATAGTTATTTTGGAAATATATTTCATGTACAGGATTGACCTCTCTACAGACAGACAGACAAAAATTTTACTTGTTGCATTTTTGGCATCAGTATCGATCACTAATCAACCCCTGATAGTTATTTTGGAAATATATTTCATGTACAGGATTGACCTCTCTACAGATTTATTATAAGTATAGATAGATAACAATACATAACCTCCTCGCGATCCATGTATGCATACTTTGCCAAGGGACCATAGTGATGCCTATGCATATACCTTCTGTTATTGCTTAGTATTTTATTCATACTCACTACGCAACTCTAATTAGGAAAGTTTACTAAACGCCGTGATAGCCCAGTGGATATGACCTCTGCCTCCGATTCCTGAGGGTGTGGGTTCGAATCCGGTCCGGGGTATGCACCTCCAACTTTTCAGTTGTGTGCATTTTAAGAAATTAAATATCACGTGTCTCAATCGGTGAAGGAAAACATCGTGAGGAAACCTGCATACCAGAGAATTTTCTTAATTCTCTGCGTGTGAAGTCTACCAATCCGCATTGGGCCAGTGTGGTGGACTATTGGCCTAACCCCTCTCATTCTGAGAGGAGACTCGAGCTCAGCAGTGAGCCGAATATGGGTTGATGACGACTAAGCGCCCGGCTATAGTAAAATATGTCTTAGCCAAGAAATTATTGCTATCTTACCTATCGGCGACTAATTTTTAATAGGGGACGATTTCATTGAGGACGTTAGTTCAGAGAGCGGGAACCCAACGCATGAACTCTCATAGTTGAATCCCCGCTTCATTGAAAATACTCTTTAAGTGATTCAAGAACCTGCGTTATGGTTAGCTGATTAGCCAAGTTGAAGGAAATAAACTTGCCATGAGAAAACAAAGGATAGTGGAGTCATACTTACTAAAAGTCCGTGGTGTACCAAATCGAACCATGGAAAACCTTTTGTAACAACCGTGAGGACCTGTCATATTAGTAGAGATGATTGTTAACGATGTTTCTTCTCCATCTCTCTCTATAGTACCTATCGTGTTAAAAATACGTACAGCTTAATGACATTTCTAGGGTATAGACTGCGTTTCATAAAAACGGCGTCCAAAAGATGCCCCCAATACTAAGCGGAGAGCAAATATTGACAAGTTATAATAGAATCTTCCTTAAAATCCATGAGCCGAGTGGTCAATGAATCTATAACCGTAAGTACAATATATTAGATGTCGTTGATACAGATGAATTCGAGACTTCAATCTCACCTGATGGTAAGTGATGATGTAATCTAAGATGGAAGCGGGCTAACTTGTTAGGAGGAGGATGAAAATCCACACTCCTTTCGGTTTCTACACGACATCGTACCGGAACGCTAAATCGCTTGGCGGTACGTCTTTGTCGGTAGGGCGGTAACTAGCCACGGCCGAAGCCTCCCACCAGCTAGACCTGGACCAATTAAGAAAACCTCAATCGGCCCAGCCGGGGATCGAACCCAGGACCTCCGTCATTAACTCCACCCACATCCGCGCATACCACTGCGCCACGGAGGCCGTCGAAACTCAGACTTTCGAGTAGTAAAACATTTTAGAAGCATCAATTAGTAAATAACAACAATTGTTCTTCATCTATCATCCATTACTCAATTCAATTTAAACATTGTAATGCCTTATATGAACTTTACTAATCATCTTAGTAACTTTTAAACAAATTCAAGGCCAATCAGTTGCGGTATCAAAGAGGCGCCGACTTAATTAATTACTTCAACATCTGACTTCAAAGTTTTGCTCAAACACTGAAGCGTTTTAAACAAATTGACTTTGAAATCTTCAATTTTCGAGATATTTTGAAATATTAATGTCAAGTAGTATCTATTCTGATTAATCATTATTATTATTTAATTCACAAAATAAAATAATTGGTCTTTATTAGTACTTATAATTTCTCTCATTTATTCATTACTTTTTTTATTGTTGTAATTTTCATTTATTTATTTTAATTTTTAACAATGTTAATAAAATACAATACAATATTCAATTTAAAAAAAAATCTCCCGCTGCAGGACAATTGAGTGCTCCAGCATCCGGAATTCATGGTCGGTGTTCAGGGCTCAAGAGTGAGGAACCTCCTCACAAGTATTTAATCTAATGGGCTATTAACTGCAAAAAACGGTCAAGTAGTAGTCGTACACACGCATGAATGGTTCCGTACTATTATCTATAAATACAGCATCTATAATAACTTTTGTTGTATATAGGAAATATTCATTTTACTCGGTTTTTAGTATTTGTTGTTACAGCGGCAACAGAAAAACATCAGCTGCATACAATTTTTCAACTGACAATCACAGTTATCAGATAGATGACAGACGGACGGATGAACGGACAGCGGATTCTCAGTAATAGAGTTCCGTTTTAACATTTGGATACGGAACCTTAAAAACCGACGCATCTATTCCACAACAAAAACCAGACTCGACAAAAATACGTTGCCCCAAAACCACAGCAACCTCAAGAGATGTTGACTCTAAACATAATAAAAGTTCTATTCATTCGATAAGTGATTGACTGCTTCAGTTCAATGACCTATAATATCAAGAAATCCAGTAAATTTATATATTTTAGGTATCTAAGTAAATAGTGATAGCCCAGTAAGAGCCGTGATAGCCCAGTGGATATGACCTCTGCCTCTGATTCCGGAGGGTTTGGGTTCGAATCCGGTCCGGGCCATGCACCTCCCACTTTTCAGTTGTGTGCATTTTAAGAAAATAAATATCACGCGTCTCAAACGGTGAAGGAAAAACATCGTGAGGAAACCTGCATACCAGAGAATTTTTATAATTCTCATAAGTCTACGTGGTGGACTAATTGGCCTAACCCATCTCATTCTGAGAGGAGACTCGAGCTCAGCAGTGAGCCGAATATGGGTTGATAATGATGAAGTAAATAGTGTCCATTACGAAGAAAATGGTGAGATTATTGAAAGTTGTTGTTAGTTATAGTTTCTGAATCTTTCCGTAGTCGGAATACGTGGCTTCCGAGTGAGATTTGTGCGTTTGTTGGAAACTTCTTCATAAGGCCTATTAGAGAAAAGATCAGTTGTTTCCTAAGTTTGAAGGACTTACCCAATCAGCCAGATTTTGTTACTTATCTAATAATATATAAAAATATATAATACTAGTTATTTTTCTATTTCATGAATTTCTAATTTTTATATAAGGATAGCGTGTAGCAGTGGCGTGCACACCATAGATGCAAAAATGCCCTGCTTACCCTAAGACCTCATTACGAACCTGTATTGCGATAGGAATTTTCCATGTTGTAACTATAATGCATGCCCTAGTTAAAGACCCTGTGCACGCCACTAGCGTGTAGATATATCAGCAGAAATATAAGAAATATATAACACTCACCAATTCACCATCCCCTGTCTGACATGTTTTCCATACGCCCACTTAACAATCTATGATCAATTATTTACACTCGTTATCAACACATATTCGGCTCACTACTGAGCTCGAGTCTCCTCTCAGAATGAGAGGGGTTAGGCCAATAGTCCACCGCGCTGGCCCAATGCGGATTGGCAGACTAAACACGCAGAGAATTAAGAAAATTCTCTGGTATGCAGGATTCCTCACGATGTTTTCCTTCACCGTTTGAGACACGTGATATTTAATTTCATAACATGCACACAACTGAAAAGTTGGAGGTGCTTGCCCCGGACCGGATTCGAACCCACACCCTTCGGAATCGGAGGCAGAGGTCATATCCACTGGGCCATCACGGCTATTCAATTACACTACAAAACATTATTGCACAAAACCACTAACATGACAAAACATCGTGACAGATGCGAGACTGTAAGAACATTGCGTAACCCAGATCTAAACACAAGCCACCAATTACACTCTTATTCATACTATCACTATCATAACAAAAGACAAATACTAATAAATAATATTATTTTTCCCTTTTTAGTTTCGTGGGTAGGTACGTTAATGTTTTGAAGTCGAATGTGTTATCGCCGCGTTGCAACGACATGCGGTATGGACGGCTTCAGTGTGCTCGTGGCGTTCGAGCCGTCCACATCTCTTGTTGTGTAATTATCTTTATAATCTCTCTATGGGTTACTTGGGATAGGCGGGGAGAGCGACTTGAGTGGAAAAGGGGAGTGTCTGTTAACAGTCAAAGGATTCTTTAACCCTACACACATCGTTCACAAGTGCGTGACTTCACTCAAGGTCACTCTGCCATTCTTGGGTCTTATTTTGGTTACAGTTTGATTTGTTAATTAAGTTGTCCTGACAAATGTTGTGAATCATAACCTTTGTTCGATATTAGTTTTATAGTGCAATGTCAGTCTTACATTAACAAAATAGAGCTATCTTACACTATAGGTACTAGTACTATCAGTGAAATACCACAAACAATGTTGTAAACTGCAAAGCCAACTCTCAATACACTGTCTCCGTCCGATATTAATTAACTTGCACTAGACGCATCCCCAACTGACAGCAAATATTGTGTCAGTGGCCAGTGTGTGTGCGTCCGTCCGACCGTGAGTCATCCGTGCCCAATAGTCCGACAATGAATTGTGGTGAAACAGAAACTTGTCAGCGGACATTGTTACAACGAGGGAGGTCTGTGATTAGACTGATGATAATGTCATGGAGATTCAAGGTGTCATGCACAATACTGTATTCGAAACCTACAATCTGACATCAATTATGACATTAAACTAATACTAGTGGATGGCTGCGACTCTGTTCGCATGAAATTTTGTGTTAAAATGGTTTAAATGTAGGTTAATCTTTTACTTTAAGTTTTTAACCGGACTCGGCAGTGCTGTGAATGCTTGTAAAAGATGGCTGCAGTAGTCCAAGTATTATGTAACTGACTTATATATAATGTTTTCTGCTGTCATTGTTGGCATTACAAATAAATAAATAAATTATGTTTAATAAATACATATCCCAGGGGAACTGTGATTTTTACCTTATGTGTTAACCCAGAGTAAAATCGCATTGATCGCAGGGTTGCAAGCCGCAGCGTAAATAAGGAATAAACATACACACACACAAACTTTCACTTTTATAATATTACTAGCGGACATCCGCGACTTCGTCCGCGTGGAATTAAATTTTTCAAAAATTCCACGGGAACCATGGGATTTTCCGGGATGAAAAGTATGTGTGTTAATTCAGATTAAAATCTATTTGCATTACAAATTTCAGCCAATTCGCTTCAGTAGCCTCAGCGTAAAAGAGGAAGAAACATACACACTTACAAACAAACTTTCACCTTTAAAATATTACTGTGGTTAAAGTATGTGAGGGTGTAGAGGGTAATCTGCAGATCTAATAAACCAACTACTAAACAAAAATAAATATTTTACCATTAGAAAGCCACGGTATTTGTGAGTGTCTTAATCTATAGATTTTGATCCCGTATTTTCACGGGGACGGTATGAACTATTATGAAGTTGAATCCGCTGCTAGTTTTAATTATTTCATTAGATAATGTACTAATCTTGTAAGCGAGGTATGCTCACAAGATTAGTCCTTAGTAGATCCTTCTCTTTTTTTACTCTCTACGTATAAAATGTAGGCAAACATTAAAGTAAGACAGTTGAAAGTTTCGTGTGATAATGCTCTTTGAACGTTAATTTTCATAACTTCGTGTAGCGTAATTTTCGTGGTCATAATCACGCCCGCGGGTATTTATTTAATGGGCGTTAAGATGAACTAAAATGTACTTAATTTAGTAAGGATTATAGCAAAACTACAAAATATTATCTAAATGTTGTGTCCGCAGTGGAAAAACATCATACGTGTTGCATAAACATTCGCTGATTTTACGAATCAGCGAATGTTATTGCAACTGTAAAAGAGGTTTGTGTTTTTGGTTGTGTAAATACTTAATAGAGCCCTATTTTTTTTTTAATTCTATGTTTTATAGCAATATTTTTTCTAATTTATAAAATATGAACAGAAGTGTTATTACACAAGAAATTCTTATTTAATTAATATTTACTGATTGAACGAATGATTTACCACCAAAATATAAACTAAGAAAAAGAACTTCTAAGTTAGCGGAGTATTTCAGTTAGCGGTTAATCTGTATTTTCAACCAACTTCAAAAAAAGGAGCAGAGAGTATGTTTTTTTTTATTGTTTGTTGTAAATTTCTTTATTTGAAAATCCTTTTTTTGTTTTTAAAGAGTATTTATTATACTTCCAGATTAGTAACATTTAATTTTTATGAAAATCGGTTTCGTAAATTTGTGTTAAAATAAAAAAAACTGAAATACGTTTTTGAAGTCGGTTCCATTTTTGTGTTAAAATGATTATTCTGTATCAAAAGAACTATCATAGAAAACTGTAGGGAGTGAGCTCTAATTGAAAAATGTCATCGGAAGCTATTACTTCGCTAGATGGATATCTTTGTATGTGCGACCGATAGCAGATAGCGTGTCAGTCATTCACGGTGTCCATCCATCCATCCATCCATTCTGTCGTGGGATATCCATACCTGATACTCAGATAGTTCGCATTCAATTTCCGTTAGCGCACCGTACTGTCGAAAATTTGTTAAAGGGTGTATCGAAAGTAAATAACGACGGGAAATTTTGACGGCCTCCGTGGCGCAGTGGTATGCGCGTTGGATTTACAAAACGGAGGCCCTGGGTTCGGTCCCCAGCTAGGCAGATTGAGATTTTCTTAATTGGTCCAGGTCTGGCTTGTGAGAGACTTCGCCCGTGGTAAAGACGTACCGCCAAGCGATTTAGCGTTCCGGTACGATGTCGAGTAGAAACCGAAAGGTGTGAGTGTGGATTTTCATCCTCCTTCTAACAAGTTAGCCCGCTTCCATCTTAGACTGCATCATCACTTACCATCAGGTGAGATTGTAGTCAAGGGTTAACTTGTAAAGAATAAAATAACGTTAACTTGATTTTAACATATTAATATTAAGAAGACGTTAATTTTGTGAGTTTGTAAGGTTGTTAGGCGTAATATCTGGATCTACTTAACCGATTTTGAAAATACTTTTAACGATAGGAAGCTACATCTTCACTGCGTAGCATAAGACTAGGCTATTTGAAGGCTTCCGTGGTGCAGTGGTATGCGCGGTGGATTTACAAGACGGAGGTCCTAAGTTCGATCCCTGGCTGGGCCGATTGAGGTTTTCTTAACCCTTAAAGGCTATAATGATTTTGTATACCACTATGACTACAATGGCTGAAAATACACCCGGTTTTAATTATTGGAACAAATTACTTACCTTTAAAAACCCTATGAAAAAGAAGCTTTATTATATCCCCGAATTCCCACAGTTATGGGAACCGCATAGTAAATCCTATTGTTCAAAAGAAAACAATGATATTGTTATACCTACTTGTACTATTATAATTATGTATTCTTTAATACTGAATTTTCGTAGATAAAACATACAAACATATTAATTCAGAATTATTATTTGAAAAATCTAGTGATGAAGACAGCACTAGTCATAACTCCCAGAGCTATTTATATTCAGGATACGATTCTGTGAGAGGAACAAATTTTTAAAATTGAATCTTTGAATACGAGCAGTCTGTGATACAGATACTACCAAAGCAAGCACTCTGGAATAAGAATTTGGACGTATCGCCCTATTTCTAAAATATATATTTTTTCGAGAAAGCACACGTTATATGCGTTATGACTACCAATAAAAACATTTTAAATTATGATTTTATGATGATGTTTTTTTTTAAAATAAATAACTTTTTGAGGTGCATAAATATTGTAACATTGTTTTTTTTTATAAAAGAAGGTTCTTTATTCAATTTTATAAAATTTTACAATAATATTAAAACTACGTACCTAAATATATATAACTACATATTATAAAAATTAAAAAGAAAATATACTAAATTTAAATTATATCTAAAGGCTCAGGCGTCGTAGAATTCGTCCGAATCGACGATCATTGGTAAAGTGCCCAGAAGGCTGGCAGTATTGCCACGTTGTATGGCAATACTAATTCTTTGGCCTAAATACAGGCCAGCCTTCTGGTCACGGGAGGTGTCGATTAAACGCTTTGCAATTTCTTTGTAAAGAAACATTGTTTATGTTAATAAAAAAATACAATTAGGTACTTATGCTCCCCGGATACGCTCTATGTCCTATAATAGGACCTGGACTATACTAAATAAAATATAATACTTACCTACTAAAATGGCCTAAGTTAATTGTTGAATATTTAGTTATGAATATTCTCTCTCACAGTATTTTACGTGTTAATTTACTTTACAAAGACTAATTAAAGAGGCCCTTGAAAGCCTGACGTGACGAAGTGTTCTTATGACTTGTAAGTTCATAACATGCATACATTTTGCTGAATAGGTAGGACGCTTTTAGAGGAGAATTAAATTACCAACATACTTAGTACGAGTAGATGCAATTTCTAAGAAGTAATAACGTAATGTAAGCAACGCAAACGAGCACGTTTTATACTTTAGAAGCTTTTATTCGATTTATTTTTTGACACACAAAATGAAAAATGAGAAGTAAAGTATAAAACATGTTGTGCCACATAGATATTGTGCCTGTAGTACTAACAGAGGAAAAAAAACCTATATGACAGTCGTCGGGTCAAGGAACGGTATATTTATTTTAGTGCTCAAACTTTCATGTCAAGACGGAGAAATTATAAACGTTGCCTAGCCATACACAAAGTTCGAGTCGCCATGAGTATCACATATACAAAATTCGAGTCGCCATGAGTATCACATACACAAAATTCGAGTCGCCATGAGTATCACATACACAAAGTTTGGATCGCCATGAGTATCACATACACAAAGTTCGATTCGCCATGAGTATCACATACACAAAGTTCGAGTCGCCATGAGTATCACATACACAAAGTTTGGATCGCCATGAGTATCACATACACAAAGTTCGATTCGCCATGAGTATCACATACACAAAGTTCGAGTCGCCATGAGTATCACATACACAAAGTTCGAGTCGCCATGAGTATCACATACACAAAGTTCGAGTCGCCATGAGTATCACATACACAAAGTTCGAGTCGCCATGAGTATCACATACACAAAGTTTGGATCGCCATGAGTATCACATACACAAATTTCGATTCGCCATGAGTATCACATACACAAAGTTCGAGTCGCCATGAGTATCACATACACAAAGTTCGAGTCGCCATGAGTATCACATACACAAAGTTCGAGTCGCCATGAGTATAACATGCACAAAGTTCTAGAAATATGGTCATGAATATTTTTTTGTTATTAGGCCCAAATACTTTTTATGGCTGTATTCTACCACTGCTCCAAATTTCACCCAGAACTGTTGACTCATTACAGTCTGATGGAGTAGCAAACATAAGGTGAATATTAATTTTTCGCATTTAGATTTGTGTTAAAATTTAAGCATCGCAATAACAAAACTTACATTTTTTGAAAACACAAACGAACTAACAAAATACTGTCTTACAATTTCAAAAGAATAGTATTCAGTATGGTATAATCCTATAAATTATTAAAAAATCCATTAAGATAGGCGAATTCGATTCAAACGCCAATATCACTAACCGGAAACCACTGAGCAAGCAAATCTTTGCATTCAGCGCAAGATGTGGATTGTGGAACGTCTAGCCGAGTTTTATTGACGTTAGTATATAAGTAGAGGATTTCGTGATTTAAGGACAAAGAATTTTATCTGAAGAATATGAAATGTAAGTATATCTTTATATTAAAGCGAAAGGTATCACGACATCTCGAAAACCTCTTGACGGAGTAATTTGAAAATTGGCAGGGAGGTAGTTCGTTCGTCGAAGTCCGCTAAGAACAGATTTTGTGACAGAGTATTATAAAAAAATAAAGTTCCGTTATTTACACCACTTAAAACTTTAAAAGCTTAAAGGATGTTTACTAGAAAAGCTCAAACTATCTTCCAATGAAGAAGTTAGAGTAGACCGGACTTGCATAGGTTACAGATGGGTTTTTAATCCGATTTTCCTACTACCAGCCTATATCCCCCAAAATCTACGCGGGTGACTTCCTGGGCTACAGAAGTGAGTCATTTACTCGTTTAAGAAATAAAACATAATGTATCTTCTAAGCTAAAATTAAAAATAATAAAAAACGTTCACATATGGTAAGATACTTTGTTTTATACTACGTTTAGATTATTATACTGGTCTTTAACCTGTTGAACCATTTATTGCATTATAAAACTTTAAAAGTACAACTTTTTTTATTAAAATAATTAAAATTTCATTAAAACTAAATTATCAATATTCTATATCTATACTAATATATAAAGCTGAAGAGTTTGTTTGTTTTTTTGATTGAACGCGCTAATCAGGAACTACTGATCCAATTTGAAAATTTTTTTCAGTGTTAGATAGCCCATTTATCGAGAAAGGCTATAAATTATCCGCGTTTTCCTACAGGAACGGGAACCACGCGGGTAAAACCACGCGGCGTCAGCTAGTTAAGCTATAAAAACTAAACTGGTTACTCGTAAGTGGGCAATTGCCAGTCCATACTAAAATTAAATAACAACCAATTTCTAACAATAAAATGTTAGAATTTCATACAATATTTTCACTCCATTACACGTATATAGATTGCCTTGGTGAAGCGCCTCAAACAGTAACGTGATTTCCCAAATCGGACAGCTCTTCGTGTTGAGTGCTCTTCAAACGTAGACTCGGTTAGAGGCAGGGTTACCATTTTACCTAATATATTAAATTTTACCTACCTATTTGGGCTTCAATATTTTATGATATACGAAATGATAGACAATAATATTATGTGGAGAGCAGTGATAGCCCAGTGGATATGACCTCTACCTCCGATTCCGATGGGTGTGGGTTCGAATCCGGTCCGGGGCATGCACCTCCACCTTTCCAGTTGGATGCAATTTAAGAAATTAATATCACGTGTCTCAAACGGTGAAGGAAAAACATCGTAAGGAAACCTGCATACAAGAGAATTATCTTAATTCTCTGCGTGTGTGAAGTCTGCCAATCCGCATTGGGCCGGCGTGGTGGACTATTGGCCTAACCCCTTTCATTCGAGGAGACTCGAGCTCTGCAGTGAGCTGAATATGGGTTGATAATGATGAATATTATATTTACCTACCTGACATTATTGGAGTTCACACCTTAAGAATCGATTTTTTTTATATAGCCCCCGGGATGAAAAAAATATGGACAGTAAATTCTATGAACGAAATGACAGAGTTACGTTTTTTGTACGCAACCTATTCTGTGCACCTTTGACCGTGCGCTGCCGCCAACAGCATGCACGCCGCGGCCTGCTGATTCTCGGACGCGCACCTTTCACCTATTTCGACAGTCAATGTGAAAGAGTAAACTCCATTCGTGCGTTGGAGCTGACACACACTTTTTTTTTCATTCCATAACCAATAGATAGATTATAATTAGCTTACTCCAATAAAACCATGAATTTTATAGGAATAGCCCCAATAAAACACGAGACCGGACTTAAATGTAAATGTTACAGATCGATCGTTGCTTATCGCAGTATTATAATAGGGTAGTTGACTCATATAAAAAAATATTAATTTGGCATAGAAGGTACATGGCATAAGGGTCCGAAATATATCGATATTAATTAATATAAGAAAAACAATCATTAGGTATTCGTATTAATTTTACGAAATGGAAAATTCCGTCCCCAAATACAGATTCTAAATGAATAATCAGGATAGGCATTACGTTGTGCATAAAAGAGTGCAGCGTGCTGTATGTCATTTTTAACGATGAAAATATTAAAAACAAAGGTACCCTAAACGCGGGCAAATGTCTATTATATGAGAACCCTCGCAAAAGGCATCTCACACTTAGCTGCCGCCCCTTGAAGGCGTGATACCCACACTTATGTATCGTAGTATGAAATCATAACTATCGAGGAAATACGGTCGGGTGGATATGGGTTGCTGCTTATTTTCCCAGCAATAGTAGTTTGTTTTGCACTTGAAATTTATTTAGTCCTCACATAGAATACAATGGGATTCAAGAACCGTTATTTACCTACTCGAAAAGCCGCCTCACTTGAGTCTTACTATACAATGATATGGCTATACGCTCTTATTGTAATTATATTACAAACTAGCGAGCGCCCGCGACTTTGTACACGTAAAATCTGTTTTTCACAAATCCTGTGAGAACCCTGTATTATTTCGGAATAAAAAGTAGCCTATATGTTGTTTCATAACCTCCTCTTTATTTCAGATAAGTCTAATTAAAAACGATTCAGCCATTCCATCAGCCCAGACAAACAGAAACACAGAAAGACAAAAGTTTTACTACGATTTAGTATCGTGTAAATAGTTGTAGAAAAATAGTTATTTTGAGTCACAGACTGATACTTTAAATTTATTTATATGTTGTAGGTATTAATGATTATTACTAAAAATCACACATCTTGAGTTAGTGTACAATTGAATTGAAAAAAATACCTCAATACCAGTTAGCTACCATAATCAAGAATATTTGTAAATAAAAAAGTTGAGCGTCTCTCGTTGAACTCACGGAAAAATAACTTGATAGTATAAATAACCATTGTAAAAACGTTCCACGGATCCTGGGATATACAACGATAGTTTTTTGAGTATTTACATTAATTACTAAGTATATATTAAGTATATATTATTAATTACTAAGTATAAATCATGAGAGTTTTCAAGCATTCGGTGGTCATAGCTCTTGACTACTCATAATTCGTGCGGTTTGAAGAAAGGAAAGAACGATGCCACCTTTTATAATTTTGATCTAACAGTCTATAAAATGTTAGTTAAGAGTTTCGCTATAGAACCATTGGCTAAATCGATTTTTTTAATAATAATCGTTGACTCAACTAAAGTTAAAAACCAAATGTACCTATTCAAACAGAATAATTCATAATTATTACAAAATTTTGTGTCTCACTTCCTGCATGATCGAAGAGAGCCTTATATGTACAACCTTCTCAACACAATCTACACAGGGAATATTAAGCAGGCAGTTTGCCTAGAGTGCACTATCATAAAGATGTACGATACTTTGTACACCCGTGACATAATGCTACGAGACACTCTAACTCTCTATCATAAGGTTTATCTACGATGTAGCGGTAACGGTATACCAGGTACCTATACTCGTGATGTAGGCGAGTAATGTCAGGTCGAGGAAGCTGTGGCCTAGTTGCCGTATAATGCAAATTAATCAAGACGACGCTGGTTAAGTGATGTTGATTAGAATTATTGGTAACTGAATTAATAACAACATTTTTCCTTATAACTTTTTTGGGCAAAATAGTATATACTTTATTTCAAATGGACTATAATTATTTTTAGTTTTGATATAATCGATAGTAGAGATAGATAGTCGTTAGTTAATAATCGATATAATTTTGGGAAAATCATCAATCACCAAAATTTCAAGAAGAACTGTTTCACTACTGGGAATATTATCTCATATTATCTAGAAGAAAATATAAAATTAGTTACGTCTGGCATCAAGGCTTTCGTTATGTTAGTTTTCATTCATTTAATTCCTTCATCGTTTGCATTCTAAAATTGTACATTTATTAGTAACAGGTACTACTAGATAATGTAATTTAAATTGTAACCATGCACCTATAAAGTATGTGGGGATTTAGAGTTCATTGTAAATATTTAACTCATACGTAAATAACTATTATGAGGTCCAGGTACTCGTATCTATGAAAAATGCATGATACCGCAGTGGATTTGACTTCTGCCTCCGATTCCTGAGGGTGTGGATTCGAATCTGGTCTGGGCATGCTCCTCTAACTTTTCAGTTGCGTACAGCTTAAGAAATTAAATATCACGTGTCAGTTACTTGAGTTCAGAAGTAAGCCAAATATGGGTTGATAATATTGATGTAAATCAAGTGAATTTATCGATAAATTAAAAATTACTTAAAACTAACTTAGCATCAATACAATTAGATTGTGAAAAGTGACAGAAAAATTCGTTATAAAAAGATAGCAAAATGTGTATTGTGGCGAAAGTAACGCTTGTCTGAAAAGCACGACTAGATTGAAAGAGCCTTTTCAGGTAACCGTATTTCTACGGGTTGTAATATATTAAATGGCTATTCGTTTTCCTGCTTCTAACTAGAGGAAACAAGGAGTTTGTATCGGACTTGTGCCAACTAAAGTCAATCGGTTTTGCAACTGAGACGAGTAGGTAGTTGAGTAAGAGCGGGGGCACACGATGCGTTGCGGCGCCGCATCGCAAACATTTCACCGTATCAGAGCGCACACGAGCGGTGCGGCTCCGTTGTTATGACGTCGCAGCGGCGCCGTAGAAGGGTTGGAAAGTCTGTTAATGAAGTAATGTCGTTACTTAACATACATAAAGAATTGAGCGGTGCCGCTCCGACGTCGCAACGCATTCACTCCTCCCCGTCACGTCTCGGTGGCTGCAAGTCCGGAGCGGCGCCGGAGTGCATCGTGTGACATGCCACAGATATTTCTATGTAAAATGACATAGCGACACCGCTCCGACCCCGCACCGCCGCCGCAACGCATCGCGAAGATATCACCGTATCAGCGGGCACAGCAGTCGCAGCAGCCCCGTAGCCGCGTTGGACAGTCTGTAAATCCTTGTGACCTATAAACAACTGAGCGGTGCCGCTCCGGCATCAGAATGCATTCACCCCTCCCCGCCTCATCTCAGTGGTTGCAAGTCCGATGCGGCACCGGAGCGCATCGTGTGAAATGCTACAGGTATTTCTATGTCAGACGACGCAGCGACACCGCTCGGGCGCCGCATCGCAGCCGTCGCAACGCATCGTGTGCCCTTTTTTTAAAAATTTATTTATTTATTACTCAGTTCTATATCACTGGCTCAGTGACCAAGCGTTCTTACCTTAAACCTCTAACTCCTGCAGGCGGGCGCCGCATATCTTCCAAACCGCTAACCGGATTTACGTAATTAAGATATCGTTAGATTTGTCTTAATAATCCAAGTGTTCCAAGATAGGTTAAGTTAAAAAAAACCAACACGATGACTGAGAGACACTCGAGGTGAAAAAAATTTTTTTTTTTGTGAATATTGCGTAATAGGTATCAAATTCAAGGGCTCATGAAGAGGATTTCAAAATCATAGTTATATTAAAAAAAACCTACAATGAGCCTAGCTACCGTATGTGAGTGCATTCTAGTAGGTTTCTCAGCGATTTAATCCGAAAACCGTTAATTTTACCGAATAACTGCTATAGACATTTTTGTAGACAATTTTATGACGAATAATTTTATAATTACTTCTATTGACCTCTGAGCGCGAAATATTTGCGAAAAACTATTTTTGTGACCTTTTGACGTTTGTAACTTTTTAGCTGGCACGATATTGATGTGCCCCAGATAAAACCTAATATTACTGGAATAATAGTTCGACGTTTCGACGAAATTGACCGCAGTTCATTTTATAACCTCTTTTGTCTTCAATTAAGAGCAGCTTCATTATCAGCCTGTAACTAAGTGGCGCTCTCTATAAAAGGCTAATTTGGCGCTCGTCGGTATTTTCCTTGATGACATTGGTCTCTCTGATGAGCCGGTGATCCCAGTGTCACGACAAATAGCCGGTAATACACTTAGGAGGGCGGACGAGGACGTCTAATAGCGCGGGGCGTAACGTGATTCGCTAGTGCTCTATTACCTTAATGCGCCACAAGAGTTCGGCCAACAAAGGAAGGATCTTAATATAATAATATCGGCCGGCACGTACGTATGAGTAGCGATGTGTAGAGAATTTGAATTTGAAACGAATTCGGCAAACCGTTGGGTACTTTGTGTATTTATAAAAGCTTTTAAGGCGAACGTGGCCATTATGAAAGTAAACTACCTTTGACGTGAGATTATCCTTTAATGTCCCATACACGAGAGTAACGTTTAATGGCCGTCGTGTTAAATGGACTGCTAAAGTAGATGTTTATCTACACTAGCATAAATCTTGAGAAACTTATTTATCTTTTATTTATTTGCCTATACCTACCACTGGCGAATGTTGAAAACTTGTCGAAGATAACCCAATAAAAAACCCAAAGAAAACCCGAGACACGTGTCTCTAACGGTGAATGATAACATCGTGAAAAAAACAGCATACCAGGGAAAATTCCTAAATTCTCTGCTCGGGCCAGCGTGGTGGACTATTGGCCTTACCCTTCTCATTCTGAGAGGAAACTCGAGCACAGCAGTGAGCCGAATATGGGTTGATATCGATGGATTTGTAAACGGTAACCCGGCAGGAATCGGCTTGTTGGACTTTTCGCCACTGGTCTAAACTAATAATATAAAGAGGTAAAGTTAGTGAGATTTTTTTTAAGTTGTAGGGGTAATCTTTGCATCTAATGGACTGGTTTTTAAAAAAAAATACCAATAGTTAGCCACGTTGTAATATGTAAGTGTCATAGATTATAATTTGAAATCAGTATTTCCATGGGTACTGATACTACACGGATTAAACCTCGGGGCGTTGACAAGAAACATATTTAGGTACATTATCAAAACTCAATTATGATTTTTTCTTTTGTTATATGTTAAAAGAGAAAAACTGAAACTCTTAGAAAGACTCAAAATATTGAAATTGCCGAACCGAATTGCTTGAATTAGATTATCTACCCAATGATAATGTTTTGGTACATAACAATTCAGGATATAGCTACCTTACTTTATATTCAAGTGCACTCCACAGGACCGTCAATCATCTACAGCCTGATATTGACAGGGACATTATTCCATGAATATAATACGTAACAGTTTACCCTCTGACATCGTTAATATATGCTAAAATCTACATAGCCATAACTGACAGTAACATTTTAAGCCCGATTATGTTTAAGATGATTTTTTTATATGGTACTTTGAAAAATATACATAAATACCTTAAACGCGATATACTCGTAAGTGTCAAATATCAATGAATAAAAATATTCTTTGACTAGCGCTCGCGACTTTTTCCGCGTGGAATTAAGTTTTTCACAAATCCCTCGGAAACCATGTATTTTTTCGGGATAAAAAGTAGCTTATGTGTTATTCCAGGCTATAATAAATATCAATACCAAATTTCAGCTAATTCGGTTCAATAGTCGAGGCGTGAAAGAGTAACAAACATTCATATTATCAAAATCATCAGTTTTCGCAAATCTCGGGAAACCGTGGATTTTTTCGGGATAAAAAGTAGCATATTTGTTAATCCAGAGTAAAATTTATTTTCATTTCAAATTTCAGCCAATCGCTTGAGTAGCGGCGTTAAAGAGAAACTAACATTAAAACAAACATCCATGTAAACTTTCGCGTTTATAATATTAGTAAATAACTAATAACAAGTTATTTACTAATAGTAAAAGTTAGCTCGCTTCCATCTTAGATTACATCATCACTTACCATCAGGTGAGATTGTAGTCAAGAGCTAACTTGTAAAGAATAAAAAAGAACCCTATATATTATTTACACGTAAACATCCCACTTTATGCAGGCTTCAAGTATCTTCTCCTGTATCTATACTAATATTATAAATCTGAAGAGTTTGTTTGTTTGTTTGTTTGATTGAACGCGCTAATCTCTGGAACTACAGGTCCGATTTGAAAAAATCAGCGATAGATAGCCCATTTATCGAGCAAGGCTATAGGCTATATCCCTGTATTCCTACGGGAACGGGTACCACGCGGGTGAAACCGCGCGGCGTCAGCTAGTATAAGGATATATTCAAATGGATTAATTATTATTACCTATTTTTATAATACTGATCATTATTTTCTATAATCAATAAGAAAAATTACACCTATCTGTTATCTTACTACTAATGAATGTGTAGACACGTCATGAAGATGATAAAGTTGGATGAAACGTAAATTAGTAATCTCATCCCAGCAAACACCAAGTGTTGCGCTCTGGAACTATTTAGGCTGTAACGGGCCAAGCAAATGGGTTAATGAAGAACAAAATGACGTCATCCATCTTAGTTGGATTCCTCTTAACTCCACGCCGTGCCTTCCAGCCCTTAATTTACTTTATTATTGTGTTTTTTTATCATTTCGTGTGCAATATGGCCTCTTTGATTTACTTTGTTGTTGGGTATATTGGACCTCATTGTATTATTCGAATCTATACTAATATTATAAAGCTAAAGAGTTTCTTTGTTTGTTTGATTGAAAGCGCTAATCTCAGGAACTACCGGTCTGATTTGAAAAATTCTTTTAGTGTCAGATAGCCCATTTATCGAGGAAGGCTATAGAATATATATTATCTCCGTATTCCTACGGGAACGGGAACCACGCGGGTAAAACCGCGCGGCGTCAGCTAGTACTTTATGCATTTAATGTTTAGCACTCCTTGTCTGTCTAAATAAAAATTCATAGCGTCAAAAATTCAAGAAATACAAAGAGATATAAAACTTACGTACACTTAGGTATACGTCTACAAGTAAATTTTGTGAATAAGAGTAAAAATATTATAAAATAAATGAAAAATATTATGAAGATCAGACAGAATTACTTGAATCTTCAGTCTGCTGCACTTTATTATCAACGATACAGGATTTGCTTGAAACATTCTTTTGCGTATTTTGACAAATTTTATACGTATTATCCATAAAATGCATAAATTATACTTTATGTAACATCACATCTACTTGAAATAATTATGTTAGTGGACCTAATTATTACTATTTTATGTTCTCTTCACTTTGAATAAAATTGAATTTTAAATCTTATCCTTAATAGTTAGTATTTTGACAGTACTAGATGATGGGACAAACATTTATTTTAAGTGGATATTGTGACGTATAAAGTAAAATTTTGACAAGGCTATTTAGACAAGCAAAGTTCTAAAAAAAAATATTTTTAGTTAGTATAAGTTATTCTGGATTTAAAATATTTTATTTTAAGTTATTAAAAAACTGATGACACTCTTTAGGCGTTACAAAATGTACTACGCAACTGTAGATACGGATATTTAAATTGAACAAAAGCCTAAATAATGGACCACCAAATTATGTTTAACAATTTATAACTTAATTACAAGACGGGTTCTTGGAGCCGGGTCGAAATGTTCAAGAAATCTTATACCTTAAGAGGCTGAAATTGAAAGACGTAAATACTGTTATTTAAATAAAAGCTTACAAAACAGTAACTGGTATGCTATTAAAATATCATGTTATAATAATTTTATTATCATTTTCACCCGTCTTTCAGTTCCAATGTTCAGTACAGATTTTTGCTCATAATGTAAATAAAGCAATTTAACAGACTGAAAAGAATCGAAAGGCGATTCGTAGTTTTTTTTAATAAACTAACTCTTATTTTCAAGCGAATGGGAGAAAATTAGGTGAATAATTTCAAAGTTTAGTTTACACACCTGCCACCTAGAATTGAGCCAGTTAACTCAATAGATGACACATCAAAATATGTTACTAGTGCTTTCTACTTCACCTTCATAATTTAAAGTACTCATGTATTTTACCTACACTTTCTTAACTCCAAGGGCGTTATTTGACATAGAGAATATTAAGCAGGCACTTTACCTAGAGTGCACTACCGTGACGATGTACAATATTGCTTATACTCATGAAATAATGATACAGGGGGTACATTTTTTATAATGATGATTTAAGATGAAAGACACAACATTGTAGTAGGTACTAGCACGTCATACGAGTAGGTACATAATATTATGTAAAATGTACCTACGGTGTATTATCAGTGACTCAGCCCTGAGGTTCGTTTGTGTTGTATGTTTCGGGTCATGATAATTTTGGATCAAGTTGTGCAAAAGACTATTAAATACTAAATCTTTATCTATTTTTTGGCTCGTGGGAGGCTTTGTGGCCAAGTTATCTAGCGTTCCGGTATGATGTTGTGTAGAAACCGAAAGAATTGTGGATTTCATCCTACTCCTAACAAGTTAACCCGCTTCCATCTTAGATAGCATCATCACTTACCATCAGGTGAGATTGTAGTCAAAGGTCTTGTAGAGAATAAAAATAAAACATTGTCATTAGCAGCCCGGTGTTGAAAATTTGGTGGTTGGTTGGTTAATGGTTACATCTGTGTGCCATAAGCACATTAAACAGTCAGTGCCGGTAATAATATCATCATTTATGTTTAAATTAAGAATTATGTCTAACAATGTGCCACCCTGTATAAACAGCCATAGATTTTACTAAATAAAGCCTAAATAGGTCAATGGTAAAGAGGCTGGACTTATCACTGAGATGTCGTGGTTCGATCCCCTCCCGCTTGACTATAGTCGTACCCACCTTTTACGAGTAAGAGCGGGGGCACACGATGCGTTGCGGCTTCGGTGCGGCGGCGGTGCGGTGCCGAAGCGGTGTCGATGCGTCATCTTACATAGAAATATCTGTGGCATCACAGGATGCACTCCGGTGCCGCACCGGACTTGCAACCACCGAGATGAGTTGAGGAGGGGTGAATGCGTCCCGACGTCGGAGCGGCACCGCTCAGTTGTTTATACGTCACAACTTTACCTTATTAACAGATTTTCTAACGCTGCTACAGCGCCTCTGCGACATTATTTATCTCTGTCTTATTTTTTAACCGACTTCAAAAAAAGGAAGAGGTTCAATTCGAGTCTGTTTTTTTCCCCGATTAATAACAATGCATTAATCCATTCTATATTAAATTAAAACAAACGTTTATGTTGCTCTTACCACTGAACAGAATTACGAGTAAAGTCATGCCGCCAGTCTGTACGGATATCCGTACAAAGAACTTCCATTAACCGGGTAAAATGTAATATTTTACGTTAACACCTTTCATTTGAATGCTAAACCTCACCTTTTATACGGATATTTATTACTCCCTACCATAATATCTACATTGGATATTAAACTCACAAGCATGCGATACACAATATATCTTTTTAAGGTTCCTTAGTCCACAAAGAACCCTAATAATTTCGTCATGTACATTATCATCATGTCTGTCCGTTCGTCCGTCTGTCCGGAGTTTAGAGCAGAAAACTGAAATTTAGCATAAGTATGAACATTAAAAATGTCAACAAAGCTGTTAAATAAGTTGACCTACCTCTACAAGTAATGTAGCGATGATTTTTTTTCCACTCGTTTAACTCATAGTGACGGGTATAGTTGGATAGGTCTTATAATAAGTAAATTATTGTGGGTCTTAAAACACTATTTTTCGATTAAGCGATTCGTTTGTAACGTTTTAAGTGCTAATTTTTGTTAGAGTCAAGTGTAACCTCTTTAGTAGGATATATTACAACAACTATTTAAAGAGTTCGTCGTCATCATTATCAATCCATATTCACTCACTACTGAGCTCGAGTCTCCTGTCAGAATGAGAGGGGTTAGGCCAATAGTTCACCACGCTGGCCCAATGCGGATTGGCAGACTTCACACACGCAGAGAATTAAGAAAATTCAATGGTATGCAGATTTCCTCACGATGGTTTTCCTTTACCGTTTGAGACACGTGGTATTCAATTTCTTAAAATGCACACAACTAAAAAGTTGAAGATGCATGCCTCGGACCGAATTCGAACCCACGCTCTCCGGAATCGGAGGCAGGGGTTATATCCACTGGGCTATATCAGTAAATTTTCTTAATTCTCTGCGTGTGTGAAGTCTGCCGATCCGCATTGGACCAGCGTGGTGGACTATTGGCCTAACCCCTCTCATTCTGAGAGACTCGAGCTCAGCAGCGAGCCGAATATGGGCTGATAATGATGAATGATGATGATGATAATTTTAAATATAAAGAAATCGCAGTCAAAGACTAACTTGTCGATGAAAAACAAAACTGAAAATAAAACGACTATTGTTTCAGCAGCGACTCATCGCGGCTCAATCAAACGCTTGGGATCAAGGAAGTCATTTAATGAAACTGGCGGGTGAAATTACAAAAAAACTTTCTACCCGAGAAATTTTTAATAAAGCAGTGCAATAAAAACTTGATCAAAAGAGAAATTTTGCGAAGTAATTATTCCACAATAAAGTAAGGATTACAAAAAAATGGAACAAAAACAGTTGAGCTACGAGTCTAGATACTCATAGTTTTGAATGATTTTTTTAATGTACCGTACCTACTGTTTCAAATGCTTTTTAGGGTTCTGTAGCGAAATGGCAAAAACGGAACCACAGCCACTTTATTCCGAAACTATATGAGCTATACTGACGAAACTTGGTGAGTAGATGATTCCGTGAACCGTTTTAAGATTTATTCAAACCTTCTTACTCTAAATACTAATAAAACAAATTTTATATGCTTTTCAATAAACAACAATACACAACTTGACAATTATTTTAGCTTAAAAATTCACAACATTCACAACATAGTCAACATTGTTCTTGTCCTCTTATAGATCAAGTTTCTTCAACCAAGTATTTGGGGGTCATTATTGACCAGAATTTATCATGGTACCCCCAAATCGAGTTATTTGCCAAGAAAGTACAAAAGTTGACTTGGATTTTTAAAAAGCTCAGATTTAGATTATGATATTAGAGTCAGAAATGCTGTCGACGTCTAAAGGGGGATCATCATAGCTGCCGCCATCGTCAGCACCAGCATCTCCATCCTCTTCTTACTCATCTAAAAATTCCAAACGACTTGGAAAGAAATTTTAATCTTCACTGTAAGATTCTATATCGTTTTCAGAAACATCGCCATATTCTCGAGTGCCTCCTGAATCACCTATGTTCTTGTCCGTTATAACTGTAAGCTAATATATTAGCTTATTATATTAGCCTTGTAAAAGTGTTTTATAATATATTTTATAAATATTCAAACAAAATTCTATCTAAAAAATATAAACAAAACTAGTCAAATAATACAAACAAGACTTTTACTTTTCCACTTTCCAATCTAAATAATTGATTGTAAAAATTAACACCATTTATGACTATCCACACAGCAATGAGTCTCACACGTTATAATAATCCATAAAGTATTTCAAACGGAATGCACTTTGAGCGCTCTAATAACAACTTGTTAAAGTAAAAAGGATGAAGTCCGCAAACTTCGATCATGAGAAGCAATATCGAACTCTCAAGTACCGATTCACAATATCTACTTACTTATTATATTCTCTTTTATTCTTGTCTTTAGATCTGAACATTTATTACTGTCTTATTGCTTGTGGAGTGCCCCGGGCCGTGCGGGGGCAGTGTCAACAACGGGTTATTATGTTGAGACTGGCGAAAATTGAACGAGAAAAGACTGCGCAGTGGTGCCAAAAGCTAACGTTTACTTTATAAACAAATTTCGCAAATTGTTGTTTAGCGCTATTGATGTTATTATTTTAGTTAAAAGCAACTTTGTGTGTTGAGTTTATTGTTGCTAACCGACTAACCGACTTTTGAAAATGGTGCATTTTTTTTGCTTTTTTACTTATGTTTACTTAAAAAAATATTTTTGTTTATTTACAAATAGCGGACGCCCGCGACTTAGTCCGCGTGGAATTTAGTTTTTCGCAAATCCTTTGTGAACCATGGCTTTTTCCGGGATAAAAAGTAGCCTATGTGTTAGTTCAGGCTGCAATATATCTCAATACCAAATTTCAGCTAATTCGGTTCAGTAGTCGAGAGTAACAAACATTCATAGCATCAAAATCATCAGTTTTCGCAAATCTCGGGTAACCATGATTTATTCAGGATAAAAAGTAGCCTATGTTAATCCAGAGTAAAATATATTTCCATTCCAAATTTCAGCCAAATCGCTTCAGTAGTATTGGTGTTAAAGAGTAACAAGCATCCAAACATACATCCAAACATCCATACAAACTTTCGCGTTTATAATATTAGTAGGATTATTATATTTAGACAATACGATTAAAAAATGTTTTTAAATATAAACACCAACTTACTAATGGAAAATTCACAAATTCAAACCCTCAGTTTTTTAAGGTCATTTAATTGGGTGTTTTTCCAGAAAAGACGCGATTGTATACAAGAAACAGAAATTAAAACAACTTTCGTACGTTTTCGTTTCTTTATTAACGTTTGTTAACAGTATGATATCTCAAAACTACAAAATGGCTTTAAGCTCTCAATACCAAATGAAAATATTATGGTAAACACCAGTTTAATTTGTCTAAGACATGATAAATTTTTAAATCGCTAATTACTTTTTGCTAATAATATGTTATATTCATATTATTAAATAATTATTTTAATGGAAATGTGTGTATTGCACCCAGGAATATAATTCTGGAGACGAATAAACTTTAGACCTACCTACGCAATACCTGAATTATTCACTCGTAGCCAATTCAAGGGAATATTGAACTGGCATGCCGCTGTAATAATACGATAAGCAAACAACAATAAACGGATAGAGATACGACTTATTTGTTGGGTTTAAAAGCGTCGGAGCAAAAAAGAATTCCCGATGTTATGGCATAATGCGTATAAAGGTACATTTGGAGGGGATTTATGAAGGAGGCCTCGGTTGGTTTATGATGACAATGCCGCCACTGAGCGCCGGGAGCGCCACCTCATTTCCTCACCGAAAGTTATAAAAACATATTGAAAACGAGATTCTCGCAGAGTAGGACCTAGCGAATGATATCTTGTTTGTGATTTGCCTCTTTTTATGCACGCTCGCGAAGAATTATCGTATTTCAGAGGGGAAAAAAATGCTTTGAAACAAAAGTTGCAAAGCAAATTATGAATCCTTTCATATTTTGACCTTTTCACCCTTTTACTACGATGTTGTTTAGTTATTAGATTCGGGGTGAAATTGCGGTGAATATTTGGCACGACGTTAGCCAACGGGGTTGTACATTCATCGTCTTCCTACATAACTTGGTCGCAGTAGAGTCATACATAAGTTAGCAATCAACGAATAAAAAATAAATAAACTATTTTGTACAGAGCAACGTCTGTTGATTCTGATAATAACCAAACTCCAGAATGGTGATTAATGTTCATGCTCGGTACATCTCTACTTGATCACATCATATATGAGGAGATCTGTTAAAGAACCAAAATTACTAATATAGTTGACAAAGTTATTGAGTCGCAAAGCTAATTCGGGGAAACATCGCACCGTGTTGGTTGACTCTCATTAGACGGACCAACGTTTGAAACTGGACAATTTTCAGCGACTTTTTAAATTTTTTTAAATATTAGTCAGCCTTTTCAATAATCCAATATTCCCTTGAACCTCGAATCATTGGTAAAGACCATATTAGAACGGGGATGGTGACAAGGTTTCAATATATTGAATTTTATGAAACATCCAGGTAAATAAGGTCAATATTAACTATTTATAAAATAATTTACTAACAAAGATTGACTGGATGTTTGCAAAATAAATAAGATTATAAAGTTTCATGAATGTTCATACATTTTTAGATTCCTACATTAAACGTGATATTTTTCAATATATGCACTACAAACATAAACGGACAAATAACAAACATATTTGTAAGTTTGTTTGAACGACCATACAAATCTAACGATCAGCGAATCAACGACGTCATTAATTTGTGCCATTTTGTATGGGCGTTTTTCAGGGATCCGTGGTAGTGCCGCAAATATAACCATTTAAATCCCTGTAGCTCCGAAAGTAATTATTGTAGATATCCTGTTACTTTTAGAATATTGCTTTACTATTAGCATTTACGAATTTATATACAATTCAAAAAACTGTCATCATCTGTAAACTGTACGACCACAGAACAACGGGCGGGCATCGAACCCATTACCTCTCGGTATTCAGTTTAATCCCTTAACAATGAAGCTGAAGCTATTGAGGTTTATATAGTCCTTTAGTTATATACGTTATCCTTCTCATATGTTACTCGAAGTTATATCCGCGGTAGCCTTTTACTTAACTAGTTAGCGTTACTCTTCATTAACTTGACTCTTCTAGTAACTCTTAACGCTAATTAATGTACCTAAATTTACAATTCAATGAACTGTATTTACTTTGATGTACATTAAAAGCTAGCTATCCTTGAAGCCTGAATTCACCTTTTACGTAAGTATTAATCAATTTTTAAATATCACTAATTTAAGATTTTTTTAAACATCCTATATTTTTGGTAGAAAAGACATACTTTATAGCCTCAATAGCTCAGTGATAAGAGCCGGACTCATCACTGAGAGGTGGTGATTCGATCCCCGAACGCTTGACTATTGTATTACTAATTCCTTACACAGTCTTTTCAATTGAAGGTGAACGGGAATATTGGTCATATTTAAAAAGAAAGAAATGTTCTTTATTAAAGTAGAAAAGAAAGAATCACTAAAACTTCAAAGTTAAATTTTTTCATACAGTCTGTAAAGATTGGCACAATTCACAGAATAACTTAAAAAGTCAAATAAAAATTAAAAGTAAATTTTTTATTAAAATTTTAATTAAAAGTAAATTATTACAGTCGAGTAATGTAAATTAAGTAACTAATTTAATATAAAAACTGATAGCTTATAAAATATTCTCACAACAAAGTTAATAGTGAGACACATGCCTTTCTCTTTAAAACATACTTGACTAATTTATATAGGACAGAAGACGTAGCTGCTATAAAGCGCCCGGAAAACAAAGGTCCCGTAACGCGAGCGTCACTCGTGTGAAAGCTCACAAGTTGCTGTTATCTGTTGAGGGTTCTGTGTACCCTGTGTAGGGAAAGATTGTCTTGTCAAGAGCTCAGTGCGACGCGCCCCGCGGATCTGGGCGGACGCTACGACGTAGCACATCGCCCGTACCTCGTAGCACTCGTAGCGGCCCTGAAAAGTTTTTACTCTACGTGTGTTTCCCCTATGATTAAAATCGAATGAATTTTCATAATCAATACCTAATAATACGTTTCATAAAGTTTTATTACGACTCATTTAAAGTGTATGCAATGGAATCGCATTTATGTGGAATTTTTGAGTGAAAAATTGGTAAGTATTCATTTTGAAATAAATATTTATTGTTTATTTTTTTTATAACAATGATTTTGGTTTTTATAATAACAGAACATATTATTTTTCAAAAGATTTTATTTTTTAACTTTTATTCAAATTACTGATTTGTGTATCAACGAATTGACAACTAGTATTGTTTTTCTAAATTACCTTAAAACCAATAAACACCCTTTCCGTTTTTTTACAAAATAAATACGTATCAGTGCACGGACACAATCCGAACTACAAAGAAATTTACTCCAATGACAGCTTTGTCGGGACATCCCAATTTTCTTTTAGGGTGCTTTGTTTTCAGCTTATACCTACGGCTTTTGTCTAAATCACTTTATGTTACCAGTTCGTCGAAGATAAAAGGAAAATAATTAGTCTTAATGGCGGGGAAGCTCTTTGTGCTTACTTTTAGAGACAACTAAATTTTTATTACGTAGTATTGGATAAATGCTTACGCGATAATACGTATTGAAACGGACGTCGTGATTTTTTTAATAGAAAGAGTTATACGTAATAGTAAAGATAATATATGGTATACACAATATTAAGATATAAATACACATAATAATATGTATGTACATTTTTGACGACCTCCGTGGCGCAGTGGTATGCGCTGTGGATTTACAAAACGGAGGTCCTGGGTTCGATACCGGAACTGCTTACCACACTACCGGCAAATACGTACGACCAAGCGATTTAGCGTTCCGGTTCAATGTCGTCTTGAGACCGAAAGGGGTGTCGATTTCATCTTCCTCATAATATCACTTACCATCAGGTTAGATCGTAGTCAAGGTCTTGCAAAGAATAAAAAAAAATATGTACAATGAATAAATGATGATGATGATTTTAGAATAAAAAAAATCCATGTTTTCCTATTAAAATCTACCAAAAGTCACAATATTTTTCTTGCGGATATATGCTTAACTAGGTTCGAGCCAATTCGGCTTCCTAATTATGGGCTTGTTCACGCAACGCGCTGGCATACTCCGACAATAGTTGTTAAAGAGGTTTTCATTTCAATTTTATGAGAATTCACGAGTATTAAAAGTGATATTTATGCTTAGTAGTTAGTTTGATATCAATTCCAAGTGTTCCTGGAACTTTAATGAAAAAATGGCGGTCTATATTGATAAGACTTGATAATAATTGACTTGTTCATTTATAAAAAAATACAACCGACTTCAAAACCTAAAAACGTACCCACTAAACTAAAAAGTGAAAAATAACATCATAATATGTTCTACCTGCTGATCAGTATGAAGGCGGTGCTAAGCCGGTGATGTATTAATTCAAGCCATGTGAGAATATCTTATAGATTTAGATTTGGCAGACAGTGTTGTTTCATGTGGTCCTGTCAGAAATGGCTTAAATTAAGACAACACCGGCTAAGCACCGCCTTCATACTGATCAGCAGGTAGAACATATTATCATGTTATTTTTCACTTTTTAGTTTAGTGGGTACGTTTTTAGGTTTTGAAGTCGGTTGTATTTTTTTATGAAAATTTTTATTATTTTTCCATTTTTAGTGTAAAATTTCATCTCAAATGAATACATCAGACCCCTAATGACAGTTACAACCCATCTTGGTACAAAATTCTCAGCAATACAAATAAATCAAGCCCAAGCACAAGGTAGCTACCGTAAACCGTTAAGGGATTCCCTTAATTGACCTTGATCTTCATCATCAGACCCCTAATAACAGACACAACTCATCTAGGACCAAAGTTCTCAGCAATACGAATAAATCAAGGCCAAACACAAGGTAGTTACTGTAAACTGTTAAGGAGTTCCCTTAATTGTCCTTGGTCTTCATCACCAAACCCCTAAATGACAGTCACAACCTATCTATGTGGAAAGTTCTCATTAATACAAATTAATCAAGCCCAAACACAAGGTAACTGCTGTAAATCGCCGAGGAGTTCCCTCGTCTGTTTTATGGCTCCATCATCAGATCGATCGATCATTAAACCTTCATAAAATTGTAGTGTTTAAAAGTACTAAATGGAAAAGTATACGAACACACTAGACACCCATATAATTTTCGAAAGTTCCCCTCAACTTCTCCAGGATTCCATCATCAGATCTTGACATGATGACAATGGGACCAAATGGGGACTATACCGTTTCAAACAAAAAAGAATTTTTGAAATCGGTCCACGCGTCTTTGAGTAATCGGTGTACATACATAAAAAAAAAAAAAAATACCGACCGAATTAAGAACCTCCTCCTTTTTGAAGTCGGTTAATAACTAAAAACAACTATTAAAAGATATATTTTTAACGTATTTACGACGAATTTTGGAGTATTAGTTCGTAAACATAATGATCAGATACATAAAGTATGTGATCAGTATCAGTAGGTATATTTATATATCTAATACTCCAGACCTAATTTCAACATTAAATTTCAACATCCCCTGGTATATAGAACCCTATAGGAAAGTAAACATTTTACGCAATTTAGCAGCTCTTTGAAAGCAAAACCAACACGGAATCAATATGCATATAAAAATATGCGAATTCCTTTTGGTTTAAACCTAGATTGAATAATTCAATTGGGATGAAATTGAAATCAGTTTGGTATTCTGATCGATTTCGATTTTATGCTTTCTACTTATATTAAACTTGTAGAATGAATCATTAAAAATTGTCCTGTTGTTGAACACATATTTTGAAAGCCGGGGAAACTCAAAATAATTAATTAAATAAATAAGATATCCCCCTCCCATTATTTCAAAAGAAAATAGGAGCAGAAACAACGACCTCCGTGGCGCAGTGGTAGGCGCGGTGGATTTACAAAACGGAGGTCCTGGGTTCGATCCCAGGCTGGTCCGATGGAGATTTTCTTAATTGGTCCAGGTCTGGCTGGTGGGAGGCTTCGGCCGCGGTTAGTTACCACCCTACCGACAAAGACGTACCGCCAAGCGATTTAGCGTTCCAGTACGATGTCGTGTAGAAACCAAAAAGGGGATTTTCATCCTTCTCCTAACAAATTAGCCCGTTTCCATCTTAGACTGCATCATCACTTACCATCAGGTGAGATTGTAGTCAAGGGCTAATTTGTAAATTAAAAAAAAAACAATATTCCAGCTCATTGCGGTCGAACTTAAACCTCTGGATGTTGATTTACCGTAAAGCTATTTCGAATTATTAGTCTCAATTAAATGACAAATATAAAAAAAATCAAGGCTATATAATTTATTTTTGCATTTCTACATAAAGAATCATACGAAACTAACATAACAAATATAAATTAAATAAATTAGCCAATTGCGAAAAAAGTGCGGATTAATTTCGTACAAGTTTTAAAACAATGAAGTAACATCACTAAAGTTCACAAACTATGGAAGCGCATCGAACATTGCTCTAACGAAAGGATAATCTGGATTGAGGTACATTTACTTTGCCGTTCGAAAACTGTATGAGGAACATTGATATAGGTAGCTGTCAGTTTACCAACTCCTAATAAGTTGGTTGGGAATTCCAGTCATTTGGTCCATAAAGAGCCACATTTCAAACAACACAAAAATTCGATATGGGAAAGTTAAAATCCAAAAAAAAGCACATTAAAATCTACAAATATACCCATTTTCAAAACACCCAAAAAACTTTCAATGCAAAACTAACAAATGATTGGATCAAGACACATTGGACATTTACAGTTTAAATATAATTTTCTTTACTAATGTTAATAGTAACATATTATCATTGACATCAATATATCTATATCTTATGGATATTGCATTTTTTGTCATTCACTTTTTACGACAAATAATGGCTAATTTTCAAAGCGATTTTATCCAATACAGCTTTCATCTTTATCGAATTAAATACCTTAAATACATTACTGATTTAATGTAGATCTATATGGCACTTCAAAGCATATGATTTAAATGAATATTTTCGATGATATTGCAGATTTAAAAATTTCGGGACGTAGCGTTTTTGGCGGTACCGGCCAGCCGGGACGGCGGCGGGAGCGTGCCTATAAATAGCGCGTTAGTATCAGCATTGCATCCGTGCGAAGCCGGGGCGGGTCGCTAGTACACCAATATTTCATAGCGGGACACTTAATCCGAACCAAAGGTTTTATATACTATAAATTGATAATAATATTAACCCTGTGCCTCGGAAAGTATAATATTAAGCCGTCGATCATTAGAATCAAACATTAAGAACCTAATCGTAATTCCGCCAACCCATTTTCATATTTTGTTTGTGTGTCCTGTTTTTAAATTGTTCCAAATATTTTTTTCTCAACCTTTTTAAACCCGCATCGAAGCAGCGTAGTAGGTTTAACTTAAGTATTTTTTTTAATTGTACAAAGTTTTCGCTAACATATCGTATCTACCTGTCTGAATTGTATCATCATCATCATATCAGCCGATGGACGTCCACTGCAGGACGTAGGCCTCTTGTAGGAACTACATCACGATCTTGAACCGCTTGCATCCAGGGAATTCCTGCGACTCGCTTGATGTCGTCAATCCATCTGGTGGGGGGTCGACCAACACTGCGCTTTTTAGTGCGGGTTCGCCATTGCAGCACATTGGGACCCTAATGTCTATCGGCTCTTCAAATTATGTGCCCCGTCTATAGCCACTTCAGCTTCGCGACTCGTTGAGCTATGTCGGTGACTTTGGTTCCTCTGTGGATCTCCTCATTTCTGTTTCGATGACACAGAGATTCCATTGCCCGCTTTGTGACTCTGAGCCTTATAATGAGGCCCATAGTCAGCGATCAAGTCTCGGAACCATAGATCACTGGTGACCTAGGTAACTAGACGTAAAATATCATATTTTCAAAACCTAACTCTGGTGGTGCAGTTCCATTTTAAGGGTACCTAACTCTGGTGGTGCAGTTTCATTCATTGTTATCAAAAGTTACTATTACTACTTACTAGTACACATTTAAAATACATTCGAGCCGTCAAAGTTATCGCAATGTTTCGTGTCGAGGATAGTTGGACTCCATTTTGAAAAGTTTATAAAACACCGTCTTTTTCATTGAATAAGTTTTAACAGTATTTTAAATTGCATTTATACACCGACTGCGCTGTAAAAATATGCCTTTCAATCATGTTTTTAAATGTATTACAGTTCTATAGTACTTAATACATTCATGCTCACATACTTAAGTTGAATAGAGAACCTTCTTTTTTGTATCTGGTTAAAAATACATTCTTTTAAACCATTTTGGCTAGCGCAATATAGTAAAAGTCGCGTTATATAAAAAATCGTTATGACTTGTCATCAGAAGTAACATCAGCCGTTTGACATCCACTGCTGGACATACACTATCAGTAGAGACTTGCCACAGCCCTAAACCACCTGCGTCCAACTAATCCCTGTAAATTGCTTGATATGATAATCAATTCATCTAGTGATGGGTGGACCAACACGGATTGTCGTCAGAGGTAACTACAACTAAACGCTATAATATAATGATAAACTCAATATCATCATATCAGCCGTTGGACATCCCCTGCTGGACATAGATCATTTGTAGAGATTTAACACGATCCTAAGCCTACTGAATCCAACTACTCTATGCGTCTTGCTTGAAGGCTGTCAGTACCTTCTGGTGGGTGGACCTACAAGGATTATCGTCAAAGTAACTCCAGCTAAGCTCTAGAATATATTATGAAACTCACCATATCAGCCGTTGGACGTTCAATACTGGACATAAGCCATTTGTACCACCGCGATTCTAAACCGCCTGCATCCAAGAACTTGCATATGTACTTTATCAGTACCGTTAATTCTTTTACAGATCTTCTCATTTTTTTGATCTTAATTTTTGATCTTATAACAAAGCCCTGAGCTTTCTTATGAGGCCCATAGAGAAAACCTACTAGCTTATAATTGTAAAACGTTTAACTAAGAATGTAGTGGAACCTACACTAGTACAGACACGATAATTGATATTTATAAGATACAGCGAACCGTCCATCCAATCCAAGAGTGTCTGGAAAATTGATGATTGCATGATTGAATGATGATTGATGTAATACATTTACGTTGTGGACGGAAGCGTCCGCTACTTTGCAATATTACGATAATACTAGAAAAAATAGTAATAGTAAATATCTGAACATTTTCTTTCAAGAAATCTTTGAGATAAACTTTTTAATTCTTACAACTTCACTCATTTCCTTTCATCCCGGATTAGTTACTTGTAATAAGATTTGACTTCGCAGCTCTGCTATCAAAGTTTCTGCAGCAGAACGAAAACTCGTTAAGTAATTACTTTCTATTCGACTGTGAATATTTTTAGGATGGATTTTGAAAATCTAAGCAAAAATACTGATTTATTTATTAAATACAGCGGCTCCCTGCAACCTGCTTGATATTCTCGGCCCAGCTAGTGGGGGTCGACCAACACTGCGCTTTCCGTTGCTTGGTCGCCATTCTAGCACCTTGGGACCCAACGCTGGATACTGGCGGCTCGAGACCGTTGTTATTGGAAGTCCATTCAACAGGCATATGTCCAGCAGTGGACGTCTAACGCTGATAATGATGATAATGACGACGATTTTATTCATTGACAAGTTGGCTGGTGGGAGCCTTCGGCCGTGGTTAGTTACCACCCTACCGGCAAAGACGTACCCTAATACCGTCCGCAATGTTTAATACAAATGTAAATTAACCCGGCTACCTGCATTGAAGCAGCGTGGTTGTTCTAAGTTCCAATTCCTTATTCCAATAAGGTAAATAGACATGACTCTCCCAATATCGATAAAATACAATGTTTCAGTATGTTAGCTGTGCCAAGTTAGCGTGCATTTTGGTACACACTTGGTACATTGTAACACACCAGATGTTATGATGCCATGTATACGTAAGACACTTGAAGTGATCACATGATAAAGTATCTTCTTTCTCTCTCTCTCTTCTTATCTCCTTTTAACTATTAAAGATATTCTTATACCGTCGTTTATGATCTTTGAACGTTTCTTTTATATAATGTGCTTAGAACACCCTCGTTCTACAAAGCATCGAGTCATTAACAGGATCGCTGGTGTCACAACTTATTATCGTTTAATTTATGACCACACATTACCGCTCAAGGCGCCATCGTGCCCCGCGGGGAATCCCCGAGTATAAATAAATCCGCCGAAACTTCAAATGATGAACATCGTCTGCTCATTACACCCGCGGCGCTCGGCATGTGCAGTCGTTAATTCGCCGCACACAACATAAACTGTTTATTGTTTCTATTAACTGGTCGACAAAGTAATTTAGTTGAGGGTATAATATAAATTTATGTCTTTATTACAGCTTTCTCTTGACATGGTAATTAATATAGTTGCTATAATTTTCATACTTAAAAGGATGAGTGTTTTAGCTTAACTTCGGATTAAAAATAATATTAGGCTGAATATAATTCTAGTAAAAAATTTATCAATCCGTGATATTTAGTTTTTATTTATGGATAACACGCACATTTATGAATCATTATAGTGTCAATTAAGTTTACTGATATCAACAATGCATTCTAATTTAATTAAACTGTACTTACTTCACTTAAATTAAAATTTGTCGTAATTAATTTAAGGATTTTTGCAATTAAGCAAATTTCTCCCCCAAGAATAGACACGAATTTTAAATTCAAGCAGCTGTCCCGCTAGGTCCCGTATTAAATGGAGACATATTTGACATATTTCTATTCGCTTTAACAGCCTGCCAGCAAAGGAAACTGTACTTTATGCCCCATTGTTTTAGGTTTTATTTCTGCAACTAACGCAAATCTAACTAAAATTACCCAGTCACGGAAAAACAAACCGTAAGGTCGGGCACCTAACATCTATTACCTGCCTGACATGACGAATCCTTGCAGTTTAGACGCCGAGATAACAGCCGAAGTAGTTTCTGTTGCGTAGGTAGTAGGGTTTACTTTGATTTGTGCGGCTAAGTGGAAGATTACCTAGACATGCAGACGAAGATAAGCGCTGAGTCGTTATAGAGGTTGTCGTGGACCCTCAAAATATAAACATCGTCCAGATGTTGCAGATAAGCGGAAAGAGCTTTTTGCCCTAATGGCAGATTACTTTAGTCGAATATGCTCCTATCTGTCCCCTGCGATCCTATAGAGTATTGAAAAGCCGTTTGAGCTCACATTTCAATAATGATTACATTATCATTGTATTTTGAAATAAAATTGTCATTGTCTCGAAATGTTTCCTGATCGAAATGACACTTTAATTCCTTTCATAATGCTTTTTATAGAGTGCTTTCAATAAGCTACAAACTTAAGTATCTGAAGTTACTACAAAGCCGCATTGCTATTATTTTATTATTTACTATCTGACGCCGCGCGGTTTCACCCGCGTAGTTCCCGTTCCCACAGGAATACGGGGACAATATATAGCCTATAGCCTTCCTCGATATATGGGCTATCTAACACTGAGAGAATTTTTCAAATCGGACCAGTAGTTCCTGAGATTAGCGCATTCAATCAAACAAACAAACAAACTCTTCAGCTTTATAATATTAGTATAGATTATACTTATATTACTCTTTGCTACAATCTCAACCAGAGTTATTTGAGAATTTCAATTTTAATTTTCAAATCTAGTAAAGTACAACAAACTTTTATGATTATCATAATTACTAACAGCCTATTTGAACGCCCCACTACAGGGCCGTGCCTTACAGGAGAGGAGATATTTTACTCTACTAGTACTACTCTACTAGTATATATTTTAATGGTCACTCTGCTTAATAGCCTTTCAGACAATAACCATGTAATCATAACCTCAACATAAATTAAAGAAAAACTTCTGAATAAGCTTTCATTACAACATAACTAGAACGTTTCAATAAAACTTTGTACCTACCGACCGTACGAAAACCGAATTTAACAACGTCCACAATTTTCATAAGTAAACTTTAACTTGGGGCAAAGAACAAGTAAACACCGCTAACAAATTCAAACACAAAATAACAATTAAAATACAATTCCAATGTTGTTTATTTATGATCAACGTGTAAAATTCATCGCCACTTCGAGCTTGTTAAAACGTATAACGAAAATTTTGCCCGACCTCGGCGCTTATAAATATTAATATTTCCTATCTCAGCTGTTAATTACCCAGACAACTACGGGTGAACTCCGCCCTGTATTCATTAGGCCAAACCTAATTAGCAGGCAAACCCGGGCAACTTGGGGAGGAAACTCTTTGACGAGATCTATTAGCATTATCTCGTTCGCTATTAGACGGTGTTGTTTAGATGTTTGTCATAAACAGATCTCTACTACAAGTTATAAATGAAAATTATGTTCATTTAATTTTAACCCTTAACTGTAGTCGTGGGTTCATGTTGAATCTTTGAACAAGTGTAAAAAAACAGGGCGTGTGCCCCTGGGCTCCTACGAATAGGTACCTGCTTAAAATACACCGATGGATGTTTAGCAGAACGGAGAGTGCAGTGGAAGTCAATCGGCTGATATAATAATGATGATGATGATGAAGTTAACAAAGGTATTATTTTTGTAATGAAAATTTAAACCTGCCATTTGAATAAACATAATTTCAACAATATCACTTTAATGGAATAAAAATAAAATTTATCAAACAATCACAACAGAACAATGTTTGTTAAACAATAATAAAACGCGAAATGAGGCGCCATAAATTTTATAAACAAAATCGCCCCTCAGAGAAACGAAATGTAAAACGGGTTCAAAATGTTCCACGGAAAAGATCCGGACAACAAAATCCGCAATTGTGACATCCCCAGAAGGTTGTCTCATAGCGTCTGTCTAAGCGCTATCACATTATAATAATGAAATTTTGTTGAACAATTTAAATTCAATGTGGAAATTTATTTGTTTTTTTTTTCACTTTCAATTATTGCTTGGGGTGTGCATCATCATTCTTTGAATATCATTTGAATATTTCAAAGCGAATTTTTTCATAGAATTCCTTGAATGATGTGAAGCTTTTATAAGCGTTATTCACGCAGTAAGTGGAGAGGTATTCGAATGTCTCGAAGAAAAGAGATTTGATAAAAGTTACTCAAAATTTCGAGCCTTGCTTCAATCTTTTTGTAGTGTTAACGATGTTGACAAAATACAGCATTAGAGTAACGTACAATGTTTAGTAGGTAAGTAAAATTTAGCTTTGCTATGTAATTATATTTATGCTCAGCGAGTCGCGAAGCTGAAGTGGCAGTGAGCCGATGGACGTTGGGGTCCCAAGGTGCTGGAATGGCGACCCCGCACCGAAAAGCGCAGTGTTGGTCGACCCCCCAATAGGTGGACCGAAGACATCAAGCGGGTTGCAGGGAGCCGCTGGATGCTGGCAGCTGGAGACCGTTTTGTTTGGAAGTCCATGCCTATGTCCAGCAGTGGACGTCCATCGGCTGACAATGATGATGATGATGATGTAATTATAACTTTCAAGCAAAAGCAGCTCAACTGATGTTAAGTGGGGAACGATCGATTATTTATTAGTGTAACATTTAATTACATATGTGCGAACTTCACTTAGTCATACAGTTTCTTTAGTTTCGTGGCTGTAGGTACTAAGATTACTCGACTGTACCTATGATTACTCGGTCGACCACAATGACATAGGGCTTTATTATATGCACATAAAAAATGAATTTGAAGTTTTTATTTAGCAGAATAGCCAATAAGTTTTGAATTATTAAGAAAAAATTACTTACTAAACTACTACTAAAAAATCACGTTTTATTATTGCGTAGTATTTTTTTAATCGTCCTTTAATCGCCTAATCTTGTTAAGAAATCTGGCGAATATAGGTGTTAAATTATTACGAAATGGGATGAGAT
Organism: Bicyclus anynana; assembly: GCF_947172395.1. Taxonomy (NCBI): domain Eukaryota; kingdom Metazoa; phylum Arthropoda; class Insecta; order Lepidoptera; family Nymphalidae; genus Bicyclus; species Bicyclus anynana. The sequence continues at coordinate 11,679,599 of NC_069083.1, forward strand.
TATTTGTACGCAAACAACCAGTGTCCGCTTATTAGACGCGCCCCAAGTAATAAAAACATATCCTTATTACACCGTGCCCGGCCCCAAAGGAAAACAGAAATTTAAATTCTGACACAGACGATTTTTACTTTGTTGAAACAATAATATTGCGCCTTAACGACGCATGACTTTTTATGTATTTGTATTCGTAAAATCGTTTAAAAATGATTAAATTATGATCATTTTTAAACGATTTTACGGGCAACGAGGAAAACAAAGAGTACTATTTACTAGATAATGTATTTTTTAACACCTCAATTTTTTAGTTGACAATTCAACATCAATTTTGAAAATTTTATTGAATGAAATTAATTTGATTCATAATTATTTCACGTAAAGATTATTAAGTTACTATAAACTTTTCTTTGGTAGACTGTTTTTTTTAAGTTGTGTTACAATAAAACGAATATAATATACTATTTGCATCAAAATAAAGTGGAACTACCTACCTACCTGTCAAAAGAAGGTAATTTTAGTCTTTTTTTACCAAACTTGATCTGATATTATTAATCATCTGTAAAAAAAGAAAGAATCTCTAACTAGCGGACGTCCGCGACTTCGTCCTCGTGGAATTCAGTTGTTCACAAATCCCACGGTAACCATTTTCTGGGATTTTTCCGGGATGGTAAAGTAAAGCCTTTGTGTTAATCCAGAGTAAAATCTATTTCCATTCCAAATTTCAGCTAAGTCGCTTCTTGGAGGTAGCAGGCCGCAGAGTGAAGGAGGAACAAACATACACACTTACACACACACACACTTACGCAAAAAGTTTCGCCTTTATAATATTAGTGTGTAAGCTACTATGGTAAACGAAGTTAATTTTTTTACCTGACTGCGCCTGAAGGAGGCTAATGGTTTTTTAAAAAAGGTATTTAGGGTAATTTTAGTATGTTCTATATTATTTTGTTTAAAGTTCAAACTCACCTATAACCACGGAGTAATTTATCATTGTGGATACGGATAAAGCCGCACTCTATACAAAAATAACATTTGGGTTGGAAACAATAAAATTCCTGAACGTCCAAATTACCTAAAAAAACTGGCAGCACTCTGTTATTTCCATGTCTATCTTGTCATGCAATTTTAAACAGAATTGCATTTAGATTGCCAACTGCCTGTTACCATTTACACATACGTAGATACCTACACATATAAGTTGTATACTTTTTGTTACAATTTAATTGGGAATATGCAAATTGATTAAAAATTGGACGTTTTAAAGTTGGTATTCCGATACATAAATGTACTACATCCTATAAAATACTACCTAAGTTTACGTCCCTAGTGGCGGAAATTCTTGCAGGGAAATGGGAAATCCACGTCGCGGCGAGCGAATCAAATACTTGACACGTTTTAATTTTCGCTAAGTGCCGTCTATGGACCTAGTGCCGGCACGTTGACGTTTCTTTCAATAGTTAATGTCGTTACAATTTCATTTGACCAGGAGCTGCGAGGAGTTGCGTGTGCCTATTTTGTTGGTTTTGGCCTCTTCAATCTCTTTCTCCCTTAATTTCTATTCTTCACTTTTTTTTCCCCACACTGATAATTTCCAACACTGACAATATGGATATAATTATAGTCAGTATACGAAACCTACATAAGTGTACGTCTCCTGTTATGGCTTACCGCTTATGGAATGCATGGAGAACAAATCAAACACCTCGGACGGCATCCGTGGCGCAGGCTGGACCGATTGAGGTTTTCTTAATTAGTCCAGGTCTGGCTGGTGGGAGGCTTTGACCATGGCTAGTTTCCACTCTACCGACAAACACGTACCGCCAAGCGATTTAGCGTTCCGGTACGACGTCATGTAGAAACCGAAAGGGGTGTAGATTTCATCCTCCTCCTAACAAGTTAGCCCGATTTCATCTTACATTACATCATCACTTACCATCAGGTCAAGGGCTAACTTGTAAAGAATAAAAAAAAACACTTGTTTAATTTATCCAGCCGGTCAATTCATGGTCATGTCATTTTTCGTATTCCGTAAAGCCAATTGTTAACAAAAATCACAATGTCAAGTAGAAAATGTCATACTCCTGAATAGGATAATCAGATATTTGATAATATCTGATTATCCTCAAAAATCACAATGGCAACTATGATAAGAAAATGACGACTATGATACTCTAGAAGGGTTGTCAGTAGGCACCAGATAACATTTTTCTGATGAGTCGTCATTTAGGAATTTTAATATTTTTTTAGTATTTTTGAGTAGCACAAAATATAACTCATAGAATAAAAAAATAGATTGAGTCGGAAGGGATGCTTCAAAGGCTAGTCGGGCAACCGAGCGATAAATACGTGCTGTCACTGAACAAACTTACGTGACACATCGGCGTGACTTGCTTCTCTATTTTCCCCGGTAACAATCTCTCAGACAACAAGATTGAGATAGAAAATAATCGACAAACACACTAATCTAATACCTTTGAATAATCAATTCTGGTTGCGTAATAATCTATACTAATATTATAAAGCTGAAGAGTTTGTTTGTTTGATTGAACGCGCTAATTTCAGGAACTACTAGTCCGATTTGAAAAATTATTTTGGTGTTAGACAGCCCATTTATCGAGGTAGGCTATATGCTATATATTATCCCTGTATCCGTACGGAAACGGGAACCACGCGGATGAAACCGCGCAGCGTTAACTAGTAAGGTATATAACTATTATAGCTACATATTCGTGTTTTTATTAATTTTTTGAACTAATTCACTAACTCTGACGTATACGTTAGTTGACATTTAAGAAATTGAGATTCTATGTAACGAATGTCATCCGGTGCCTTCTATGGTGATTTCTATGAACTCTCATTTGATATAAATTTCCGCCCCAATTAGCTAAAAAAATAAAACATTGGATTTAAAGAAAAAACAAATATGAAGAAAACTAATTTTCTCAAACATTTTGTATAGGATGTCTTTCAAAATCACATTGTATGCAATCAAGTCAATCGCTGTTTCAAATGTCTCTAATGTAAACTGTGATGGGGCTTAAAAATTGAATAAAAGCTCACATCGAATTGCGGAAGAAGTCACGGGCGTCCGCTAGTTAAGTATAATTAGTCGAGATTTGGCTTTCATTTGACGTAGCTGAAATCATAGTTGACATAAATCACACATAAAGCACACCAATAGAGCAATAGACGATAAAATGTAAATTCGCCAAATGCTCCCGAGCGCTTGACAGTAAAGATCCGACGAATTACCGAGCACGTATAATTAAATGCGACATTAACATTGAGCTCGGCGTATTATAACTGCATTATCCGTTTAATATTCATGAGTGACTAACTTGTCTCAAGTGAAACTGGTGACGAATTCTGCGACTTATCCTCAGCTCCGAGCTCCTCCATGAATATGTAGCCACATGAGAACGCAGTCTGAGATAAGCTATCTTGCTGCGCTTGTTGGAAATTGAAAATTTGTTCTAAGTGTATATTTAGGTATTTTGTCTTCATTATGCTATTAAATAGGGACTGCTTAGCGATGGGTCGTGTCATAAAGCTTTCATGATTTCGATCAAGCAATGATCTTTCTACTTTACTAGTAGCCGCCTCTGCGGTTTCACCCACGTGGTTCCCGTTCCCGTAGGAATACGGGGAAAAGAATATAGCCTATAGCCTTTCTCGATAAATGGGCTTTCTAACACTTAGAGATTTTTTTTTCAAATCAAACCAGTAGTTCCTGAGATTAGCGCGTTCAATCAATCCAACAAACAAACAAACTCTTCAGCTTTATAATATTAGTATATATTGTAGAGAGTTACACAAAAAATAATTTAAGGAGACTTCAGACTGGAATCATTATCAGTGAAATGTCATTACCTATATTATTTAAGACGTACCTATCTATTGAATTAATATAACGATTAGAAGAGATAGGGGATAGAGGCATTGTTCTAAATTTTGATCTGAAATCACACAGAAGGATGAAAATCTTTTTAGTCCAAACATTTATTGACTAACTGGAAAAAAATCCTGAAACTATTGATTAGGGTTAGATTTTGCATTTGCTTTGGCATTATTAACTGTATATAATTTAAGGATAACAATCGAATATCGAACTAAAATAGACAATAAAGTTTTATAGAAGTAGAAATGTATCTTACGAATACTGTAATTAAATTTATCGATTTGTAAACAAACTTGATAACCTCAAAACTAAAGAGGGATGTTTAACTAATAGCTATTTAACTACGTGTAAATAAAAAATAACTGAAAAAATCAAACAAGCCCAAGTGAAACTTTTTAATATTCGTCGGTTTTAAAATAGTTTGTTCTAAATTGTTTATCACTATATTGTTCAAATCCAACGACTTTGTACTTTATGTTAAGCTTAAATATCTCAGTAATACAAATTAATATCGTTTTATCTTTCTTATGATAAATATACAAGTACCTACCTGTAACCCTGATGTGCGATAAATGAAAAATACTCAAAAAATAATAAATTCTTTCAATCGTTTCCTAAATTATCATCTTAATCCCAGACACACGAATCAAATCTAGCGTGATGCGCGGACGTAGATTTGGTTTTTTTTTATGTTTAGTTATGAAAATAATCTCAAAAAATAATCCAAAAAAATAAGTCTAAAATACACTCCATTGTCTTACAGCTACGAGTACCAAAGATATCGGGATTAACCCCGTCCTGGGGCCCAGTGCTATCAGCTAAATAAAAATCAATATCACAATCGGTTGCGAGTTCCTTTACAATCCATTTGGTCTAAGAACGTAGTGCTTTCACCAAAGGATCTCCGGGCTTCTTATTTCGAGAACCTTTAGGGCCATACTTGAGAAACCGAGCGGTGCCTTTAGGGCCCCTCTTCCGCCCCTCAGAGAAATGCCCGAGATAAGAGAGACGTTTTGGCGCCATTCATGTTTATAGCGGGGCAAATGGCCTTAGAATACGGCGCACTTATTATAAACAAGTACCCACACTCAGACAATATATTTAAAAGGGCTCACATATAGATTGAAAAACACCATTCGTATTCACATGCATGCATGAGTCTAATCTTCATGTTCAATGTGAAAACTTGGGTTATAGAAACTTTGCTGCTTCGATATTGCAAAGTTTCTATCGACACTTTATTTTGTAACTAAAAATAATTCATTGGTTTAAATGGTAACCATTTTAATAATCGATCTATCTACAAATCATTTTTATAGGAATTATCACAATATTTGTAAAAAGAAAAAATGTTAAGAAGAATTTCCTTTCAAGACTTCTATCATTATTCCATTAAAAGGTGTTAAGTTTCGGGAAATTACGCCCCGTAAAATGTTATATGCCTTTGACGTTCTAGGTAACAAGGTGATAACAAGTTTTAAATTAGCCTAAAGGGTAGGTTATAATCAAATGCTTTGGCTAGCAAGCACAACATCCTACCGAAGGACCGGAATGAACTTTAAAATTAGAACTGCTGTCATCAGCTGTGAAGAGTTTTATGTTATTTTTTTAATTTGTGGCTAACTCAATTTAGAGACAGGCAAAGATCGTTGACCATACAGCCTGTTTAGAGGTCAATGAAGTTCTTGAGGAAGAGCTTTATGGAAAAAAAAGCTAATTATAGAAAAATGCTGCGGCCATGTGAGATTCTAAACAGCCAGTGTAAACTTAGCGCAAACTTCTTTAGTCGAAAAGCCGCAACTATTATGCGATGAGTTCCATCCATATTTAAAATTTAAATAGTCATATTTTGAATTAATAAAAATAGGTAATAATCTTTTAAAGAAACTATAAAAATATGTCCCAATTCGCCTCAGCCGATAATTTCCAGGGAGTATCCATCGTCTGATGGACGATATTTTTATAGATATCCAGAAGGGCCAAATTTGTCTTTAGTCTCAGGTAAGCCTGTCTCAGCTTAAAAAGCAAACACTCCAAACAAAAATGTAACTTTTACTTTCACGAATTGTTTTAATTTGACAATTAATTTTAAATGGATATCTACTATTAATATTATTATACTCGTATACTACTAATAAATAGTTTAGATAAACAACTATATTTTATTTTCCACATATTCTAAAATAAAAAGTAGAGTGTTTATCACTATACTACACTAATACTATAGTACTATAGTATAGCCGACCTCGCTACGCTCGTGCGTCTAAATACTTCGGGAATTGATTCTTTCCACCCTCGGTTAACAACCTACTATACTTATACTACTAAAATAAATACATTTAATTTTTTTGTGTGTAATAAAAATCACGATGATACTCATTTATATTTTTATATTTGTGTTTCTAATAAAATATACATTTTATAATTAATACAACTACTTAACAAAGTAAATGGGTGTATACAATTAAAAAAAAAATTCAACATGTAGTCTAATAATAATAAGCATCTAGAGCTTCTAAATATTCATTAAGTTTTTAAAAACTTTTTTGTAGTTTTCGTTCTCTTATACACTTTAATAGTGGAAGGAATAATAAATATTCCGTTTCAACTTTTGCGGTCAGCTTGCAATGTGGAGGCGTAAACTAGACATGCTTTTGTACTTCGGTGTTAACGAACAAGCCGTGCTGAAAATGTCTCGAACAAAAACGGGCTCAGCCTCGGTTTAGCGGCCCGGTGCTGGTAGCTGTCTCAGGGGACTTGCCAAAACAAACTTTTTGTTTTATCAAACTGGCAATACTCATTTTTTGTTTTATACCGCGAAAACTCCGCAGATTTATGGCCGGACACTTTGCATTAATTTCGCATTCATTACGATCAGAGCCTTGACGCTTTTCGAATTAAATGTGGATCACTGACTTTTTCACCAAATGTTTAAAGCTTTTTTATTCGTCATCAACAGCCAATTTTAAAGGCCCACATTTTTATGTTGTTAAAGAGATACTTAAAAAAACTTATTTTAACAGTTAGATACAACAAAAATATAAAATCGTTGCAATACCCTGCATATTGCACAAATTGTACCTATGTTGGTTGAAGTGAACTAACATTTTATTTACCAATAAACTGTCCGTGTATATCTCATTTTAGGGTTACTGATGAATGTGTCTTTAACTTTATAACGTAGGTTTAACTTACGTTTATGAAGCTTTGGATCATTAGGTCCAGAGTTAGAAGTAGCCTCATACAACTTTGGATCATCAGGTCCAGGGTTAGAGGTAGCCTTATGCAACTTTGGATCATTAGGTCCAGGGTTAGAGGTAGTCTTATGCAACTTTGGATCATTAGGTAAAGGGTTAGAGGTAGCCTTATGTAACTTTGGATCATTAGGTCCGGGGTTAGAGGTAGCCTTATGCAGCGTTGGATCATTAGGTCCAGGAATAGAGGTAGCCTTATGCCACTTTGAATCATTAGGTCCAGGGTTAGAGGTAGCCTTATGCAACTTTGGATCATTAGGTCCTGGGTTACAAGTAGTTTAGTTACACCCTGTGCCCTGGAGAGCACGTTATCAATTCCGGTGACTATCATTAAAATAGTTGGTAATCATTCTAGAGTCAATAAACCTAAGATTGTCAAAGTTGGAGTGGCGTTGTAGGTCTAAGCTCAATTATCCAAGCTTTAAAGAGCCATGACACTTATATACTAGGATACTAGCTTACGCCTCGCAGTTTCACTGGCGTAGTTCCCGTTCCCGTGCGGATAAAGCTTTTAACACTCACAAACGTAACCTTCTATTGGTACAAGAACTTTTAAAATCAGTTCAGTAGACCTCCCACAATATTAGTATAAATATATACTTGATTAACTATATATTTGATTTAATTTGAAAAAAGAACTCCATACAAAACATTCAGAGACAAACAGCAATAACTTTCATAATACGTTCAAAATGTAAACAAATTACGTTCACCATTAATGTAACCATGAATATTATAATATGAGTTCATTAGTCGCTTCCCTCACTACTGTGTGCACAGCGTTTTGTCGTCAACAATTAATCTCCATTAACGTGCGCGGCGTGCGGTTTACTTAGTCCAACGGTGGGTAACTTCGAGGTCGTGATGAACTATGCTTGGAAACATGAAAAATTCGCTGACTTATACAATAGAGTTAAGCCGGATTTATATTTTGTCTGGCGTGTTGTATCGTGACGCATCAGAACAGAATCGGTATCATACAGTTTAGTTGTCGTCACTAAGAATCAATTTAAGACCTAGCGGACGCGTGACTTGCTTGATCGCTATCTATGGGCCTCATAAGAAGGCTCAGAGTCACACAGCGGGCGATGGAACGAGCTATGTTAGGAGTATCTCTGCGTGATCGAATCAGAAATGAGGAGATCCGCAGAAGAACCAAAGTTACTGACATAGTTCAACGAGTTGCGTAGCTGAAGTGGCAATGGGCGGGGCACATAGTTCGAAGAGCCAATGGACGTTGGGGTCCCAAAGTGCTGAAATGGCGACTCCGCACTAGTAAGCGCAGTGTTGGCCGACCCCCCCACCAGGTGGACTGACGACATCAAGCGAGTCGCAGGGATTCACTGGATGCAGGTGGCTCAGTATCGTGACGTTTGGAAGTCCCTACAAAAGGCCTATGTCCTGCAGTGGATGTCCATCGGCTGATATGATGATGATGATGATGGACGCGTGAAATTAACCTTTTCACAAATCCCACAGGAGTCATGAATTTTACCGGAGTAAAAAGTATGAAAAGTGTATAGAAGTAAAATGTTGCTTCTCTTGTATCTTCTCCTCTATCTTATATGAGAAAGTCATTAAAATCGGTCCAGCCGTTCCATGGATTAGCCCGGACAGAGTCAAAATTTTAAAAAGCTTGTTTGTTTTTCGGTAGTTATAGTGTAAATTATAAGCACTTAAAATCACTGTTATTGTAATCACAGAAAGACACTTAAATTTAATTAAATAATAGCGGACGCCCGCGACTTCGTCCGCGTGGAATTTAGTTTTTCATAAATCCCTCGGGAAACATGGATTTATCCGGGATAAAAAGTAGCCTATCCAGGCTATTATAATATATCTCAATACCAAATTCTAATTCGGTTCAGTAGTCGAGGCGTGAAAGAGTAACAAACGTTCATATAAACAAAATCATCAGTTTTCGTAAATCGCGGGAAACCATGGATTTTTTCGGGATAAAAAGTATCTAGTAAAAATAAGCCTATGTATTAATCCAGAGTAAAATCTATTTCCATTCCAAATTTCAGCCAAATTGCTTCAGTAGTAGAGGCGGTAAAGAGTAACAAACATCTATACAAACGTTTGTGTTTATAATATTAGTAGGATAGGATTATGTTGATATTTTTTTTATTTTATTCTTTACAAGTTAGCCCTTGACTACAATCTCACCTGATGGTAAGTGATGATGCAGTCTAAGATGGAAGCGGGCTAACTTGTTAGGAGGAGAATAAAAATCCACACTCCTTTCGGTTTCTACACGACATCGTACCGGAACGCTAAATCGCTTGGCGGTACGTCTTTGTCGGTAGGATGGTAACTAGCCACGGCCGAAGCCTTCCACCAGCCAGACCTGGACCAATTAAGAAAAACACAATCGGGCCGGGGATCGAACCCAGGACCTCCGTTTTGTCAATCCACCGCGCATACCACTGCGCCACGGAGGCCGTCAAAAAATAATACACGAAAATCCATTATGTGCTTAAATTAAATACAAATACTCTTAAAATATTAATGGTAGTTTTTAATTGAACTTTGTAAGCATATAATATAATCTCTGAATATTGACTGCACAAAGCGTTAATACAATTACACAGTTTCTCATTCCGGTAGCAGTGTTATCGCGGAAACATCGCGCTGTCTACATTGTACCAGTTAGTGGAATCGACTCGTCCTCGGCTAATGACTCTTTGATAACAACTTCACCACACTTCGCTTAACGGTCCATATTATGCTCTTAATGTTAATGAAATTTCTATTGAAAGTTGAAGTACCGATAGGTTACGCCAACCCGAATTGGGCCAGCGTGGTGGACTATTGACCTTACCCCTCTCATTCTGAGAGGAGACTCGAGCTCAGCAGTGAGCCGAATATGGGTTGATAACACTAGGTTACGCAAAAATCCGGTGCAAGACGCAAGAAATTCTGTGGTCAAATCCATGTCATACTTTCAGCAATTAATACATACAGCTATTCATTGAATTGTGCGGAAAAGTCATATTTATTAAATTTATCTGAAAATTTGAATAAAAAATATTAAAACTTTGGTATTTACGAATTAACAAGTTTAGCAAGTTGATATCGTAAAATGTAAATCTTTGTATATTTTAATTAAACTATTGACAAACATAATTATTTGAACGATAATTATATTAACTGATTATCTATACTAATATTTTAGAGAGGTAAAGTTTGTAGGATTGTAGCGGGTATCTCTAGATCTACAGAACCGATTTTAAAAATTGTTTTACTAATAGAATGCCACGTTATGTGAAAGTGTCATCACACTAATATTATCAAGGCGTAAGTTTGTGTGTCTATGTTTGTTCCTTTGCGCTGCGGCTACTGAAGCGATTTGGCTGAAAAACACTCTTGTTTCTTTTTATTCCGTAAAAATCCATGGTTCCGGCGGGATTTGTGAAAAACTGAATTCCACGAAGTCGCGGGCGTCCACTAGTAATTGATATGTTTTATAGTCGTATTGCTACGGGAATGGAACCTACCCTAGTGAAACCGCATGTTTCATACAGGTTCATTTCATTATATTATAAGGAAGTAGAAGAGTAAGAAAGAATATTGAAAATTTTATCACAAAATAATAGTAAATAGATGATATATCAGGTTACTAGTTAAATTATAAAGCTTAGGTAGCTTTTATTTTATTTCAACAGAGCACCAAATTCCACTTTAAAACTTTATCGTTGAGGGTTCAATAATGTCTAATCCACTTTAGCATCCCTCAGGAGCGAGCTCATTTCATTACAACCCTTATAAACGCTGCACCCTATAAAACTTCATGGTGTCGTTATAGGAGGTTGCAAACCCGATACTCAAAATCACTTCTCCAGCGTCACCGGGAATCATTTATCTAAAAGCCGCTCCCTTCCGCTATCAAAACTAAATCAAGTAGGGTGAGGACAGAGGACTCTAAATATTATTTACACTTTTCGGTTAAGAAACACGCTCATATAAACTGTAAGTACATAGTTTCGTATTTTATATTCGTTTAGGTTATTTCTGTCAGTTTGTCATTTTGTTAAATGTAGTCACTTTATAATGGACTTCGTCCGCGTGGAATTTAGTTTTTCACAAATCCCTCGGGAACTATGGATTTATTTATTAGTCTATGTGTTAATCCAGGCTATAATATATCTTAATACCAAATTTCAGCTAATTCGGTTCAGTAGTTGAAGCGTGAAAGAGTAACAAACATTCATATCATCAAATTCATCAGTTTTTGCAAATCTCGGGAAACCATGGATTTTTTTGGGATAAAAAGTAGCCTATGTGTTAATCCAGAGTAAAATCTATTTCTATTCCGAATTTCAGGTAAATCGTTTCAGTAGTAGGTAGCGGCGTTATAGAGTAACAAACATCCAAACATCCAAACCTCCACACAAACTTTCGCATTTATAATATTAGTGGGATCTATACCAAAATCCTTAATTCTAAAACTATCTCCTATCCCCCTGGACTAACTTATCTATAACACAACGCTGTCATTTTTGAAAGTTCGACGTTTGTTTCGGCGAACGCGCCTGTCTCTTGACAGTTGGCTGTAACGTTGCTTCTTGGTGAAAAATTGCAACTGCAGACAGTGTCGGTGAAAATATATTAACTATATGAGCTATACAGGGTGCTCGGGAGTATTAACCATAACTTCAAGGTGTTAATGGGACAACTTATAGAAATCGTACTGCATAACTAATTTTATTGACTAAAAAAGAGATTTTTTGTTTACATACAAACTAATTCAAATAATTCATATTCGTCATTATTATAAAGATGCGTATAATGGGCACATTTAAATATCTACTTACAAAAGAAATATTATTTACTCTGAGTTATGGGAAATACTCTCAAGCAACCTGTATAGTCTACGAAACTTCTGTAGCAATTTTAAAAATTCTTTTATCAATAAAACGAGCTCTGATGTATAAATAATATTTACAAATTATTATAGAAGTCCCTCTTAAAAATTAATTAGCAGTTTTTGAGAAAACTGCGGATGTACATATATACATACGTATGCGAAACCTTTATAAAACCAGTTAAAAATGGCTAACAAACTCTATAAAAAAAACAAATTTCCACTTACAGGACGACACCAAAATAGTCGATATCTGAGACTCGCTATCAAAACTAAATCAAGTAGGGTGAGGAGCATAAACTCGACCGCCCTTGCAGTTAGAATAAATGTTGAGGGTAGTTTGATTCACTAGTGTGACAGCGCACGTAGCCGCCCGCCTGCCCTTCTAACGACGTCTTCATATTGAGCTCTCCATTCCGCTCCTATATTATCATATTCAAAATGAAATAGCGTTTAAGTTTATTTATTGGTACAAGGGTTGAATTTGATGATTCTCATTTTAAACTTCTTCTTCTTCCTCTTCTTCTTCTTCTTTTCCTGGGCCTTTTTAGGACTTGGCCACTAAAGTTTGGCCGTTGTACGTAGATCCTTTTGGTGCTGGTCCCCGCTGGATTCACTCCAGCCAACCGAGCTTGCTCCAGAAGCTTAGCAGGCCACCCAGGTCGCCGAACGCCTGCAGCCTATCTCCAGTGTTATCGGAGATAGGCTGCAAGAGCTTTACAGTGCGCCAATGTAAACATGCTGGCTAAACATTAAATAATTTTATTGTGTGTTGTGCTCCGTTGTGATGGCCTGAAGTGTACGCAGTAAAAGCACAATAAATTCGTGCACAAGGTGCAACATGTTCATTCAGTTCATTTTTGGGTATCATTCGAAGATAATGTATCATTCATGTTCCAAAAATAGTATTTGAAGTTAGGTAATTACAAAATAAATTATTAGTGACCTGAATCGCAGAAATATAAGTGATTTTCTTAATATTTTAGAGATGTTTTTGTTTTTGTTCATTAATTTCGTAACCCATAGTATAAAATTAGATTTTATAATTTTATTTAATAAAGTAAGCTACATAGATTATATTATACTTCACAGTGTAAAAAAAAAATCGGTTGTCTGTAAAGTCGGTTTACTGACAATAGTTGAACGTCACAACGCATTTTTCAAAAGAAAATGTTCGTTTTTCTAAAATACTGTATAATATTATTCATAGACCAGAATAATCATACTTTATTTGTTGTAAAAAAAGTTGGCAACCCGAGTTTGCAGCCGGCTCTATTGAATTATAAGACATTTTCACGTCAAACAATATAACTTAATCTTTTTTTATTTCACTTTGAAAATGGACTACATTAGTCCACGCGACCACTTCCGTTACATTTAGGTACGCGACCACTGTAGGGTTAATTAAAATAATTTATTGATGTGGTTGCATTCTTTAAAAATTAGAACGAACTCTCAAATCTTTAACGTTTAATGTAGCTATTTATTCGCGTCGCTTCAACAAAGCGATCGTCAAAACATGACGTGAAAATCCTACAGTATTTATAGCACGCCATTTAATGTTGTTTTACCGTTATCACAATTACAATGATTGCTTTAAAACAAATTGCGAATTACCCTTTTTAATGTATTTCGTTTGGTTACAATATGTTTATTAACTGTTATTCATATCCAACGATGTTCATCGTTAAACTGATAAGCAGCTCTCCCGTGTAGATCAATTGGGCAATTAATTATTATTGATTCACTTTGTAAGTAATTATTATCATTGATCCACTTTGTAAATAATTATTATTGATTCACTTTCTAAGTAACTATAGGCTTAACCATCAAGGATCCCCGCGACTACGTCCGCCCTTTGGCCTCTTTAATTCGGCCCTGTCGCTTAACCCATTCGCATCGGACGTCTATTAACTATAAACTACCCCTTAGTGATTTTAACTTTTACTTTTTAAATATTAGATTACTGTTATTGATTCTCTTTTGTTCTGTATTTCGTTTGGTTATAATAACTATTGTTCATATCCAATATTATTTTCATCACTAAACTTATAAGTAGCTCTCTCACGTAGATTAATTTAATTATTATTATTGTTTTTTGTCTCATTTATTTATTAGTTCTTTTTTTTAATTTCTAACAATGTCAATATAAATATAAAATAGTATTAAAAATTTATAAAGAAATATCAACCCTCCCGCTGTGGGACATTTGAGTGCCCAAGCAACCGGTGGTCAGGGCTCCAGAGTGAAGAACCTCCTCACAATACGCGCCGTCTCAAGAATTGCTGCCTTTTGTAGCTCTTGATCTAGCAGTTAAGCGAAAGCTTCTTAAGGTGTGTGTATTATTATTTATTCACTTTTTAAATACTTTTTTAATGTATTTCATTGGGTTACAATATGTTTATTAACTGTTATTCATACCAAACGATACCTTATACTCATAAGCAGCTCTACCGCGTTGATTAATTGAGCAATTAATTATTGATTCACTTTGTAAGTGGTTTGTTTATGAATGGATTTTGCTAATATCTTCTGTCTTAACTTTGAGGCATATAAATTGCTTATTAAGAAAGCGTCGAGTCAACATTTCCGTTATTAAAGTCATGGTTAAAAGTAAAGTTATGGATATATGGTTGTAATAATAAAAGATAATTGTTTTAGTATTCTGATAGCTTAATACGATCATCGTTGACAACCGATAGTCGGCACACTGTCGAGCAGAAGTCTCCTCTCAGAATTAGATGAGGTTAGGCTTGTAGCTTTCATTTTTAACTGCATCATCACTTAGCAGCCTAACTGAAGGACTAACTAGTCATAGAATAAAAAAAAATATTTAGACACAGGTACACATACTTGTACGAGAGATAAGTGATAAGTGATCAGATAAGTGAGGCAATATCACCTTCTCGTAATCCGAAACAACTCTGGCACAAAATACGAGTACTACATTATACTAGTTGTATAGTAACTCAATCTAACGTTGTTCTTCTAAGTTAATATATTATGTTAACTTTGTTCACCCACGTACTACGTACGTACGTTTCCGTTCCTGTTAGAATACGGGGATAAAGTATAGCCAATGACACTCACAAATAACGTGGCTTTCTTGTGGTAAAAGAATTTTCAAAATCGGTTCAGTAAATCCAGAGATTATCCCTTTTGACGGCCTCCGTGGCACAACGGTATGCGCGGTGGATTTACAAGTCGGTAATGGGTTCGATCGACGACTGGGCCGATGGAGGTTTTCATAATTGGTCCAGGTCTGGCTGGCTTCGGCCGTGGCTAGTTACCACCCTACCGACAAAGACGTACCTCCAAGCGATTTAGCGTTCCGGTACGATGTCGTGTAGAAACCGAAGGAGTGTGGATTTCATCCTACTCCTAACCAGTTAACCCGCTTCCATCTTAGATTGCATCATCACTAACCATCAGGTGAGATTGTAGTCAAGGGCTAACTTGTAGAGAATAATAAAAAAAATAACACCACAGACTTAGATATATGAATGTAAAAATATGTTTTATATTTATAGAAAATGACGATACGCGTCCAGTAATAACACTTCGGGTTTGAAATATAGCCTCAAGAAGGTGCAGGTTCATCTCAAGATAAGCGAGGAACGGAGCTACTAGCATCTGCTCTGGTAATTAAGCACATCTGCCTACGTTCAATTTTGAACCCCGCCGGATGAGAGTTGCCCCGTACGCCGTCGGGTCCATTTGGGAGCCTGGAAGGGTGGAGCAAATTGCTAAACTTTCAATTAAAGAGTTGTTATTCAAACCGCTCCCAGTTCCTCGGCGGGATTGTGTTTTATTTCTGAGCGGGGAACTCTGACGGATTCTTGTTTCCCATTCTACTTAGCACCAGTTTAATTCTCAAAGAGAACAGTCGCCGCGAATTTATTTTCGCAAATCCCTAGTTTGTTGGATCCAGTTTTAATTAATCCCAGTTGTCTGATTTCATATCTTCTAATGATGTTATTATAAAAATTATACCCGTAGATATATAATTTGTATTAATTCGTTTTTAAAAGTTAATTAAGCAAATTAATGCGATAGAGACGTTTCAAAATCATACTCGTAATAATATTATGCTTTGAATATTTGTGTTACTATAACATTACTTTTTGTTTTAAAGTGACCTTCCTAAAACAACAGAGCACTACTAAAAGAGCAACTTCTAACAAACACTACTAGTAGAATATCCGTATTAGATACGACCTTCATCGTTCTGTTTAATGGAGGAAAAGATACTATAAATCAAATTTAGGGTGTTAAAAATATATAGAGAGTAATTTCCTGGCCAAATATAAAATTTCATTTAAAACACTTTTCATCCATTAAACAGCTGATAGGTGAACGTCGTTTCTAATACGGATCTTAGACGAATGCAAAATTTTTGTCTTTCTTAGGAAAATTCGTATGATTCTAATCAAAATATGGTAATCATTAATAATTTTAGTATTCATATCTCGTGATATTCTACTATACACGATAAGAAGTAACAAAATTGTTCAAGAATGAGAAACGCTTTGTATAAAATTCTCATAGTATGAGTGAAACTTGTGTCTCCTTATAGGAGCTGGTAGGGGCAACTGGAACGCAACTCAAATTATGAAAATATTTTTTCTTTGTTCAAAAGAGGACAAAGAAATATTTTTCGACGTTGTCGGTACGAGAGAACACTTCCTGTAAATTTTGCAACAGTTTCTTATTTCAGGTCACGTAGTTTTTGAGATCTGACAGTGTTGTTCATACGTAGGGACATGTAGAGACCTGTGACCCGCTTTATTTAGTATGTTTCTTGTACCAATAAAATAGTGATAAATTTTAAAAATATTGAATTAATATAAAAGAGCTGCGATAGACTAATGGATATGGCCTCTGCCTCCGATTACGGAGGGTTTAGGTTCGAATCCGGTCCGTTGCACGCACCTCCAACTTTTCAGTTATGTGCATTTTAAGTTAAATAAAAATAGTGATGTGTATTGTTTGTTTAATTATAAACAATAAACATCACTATTTAGCCCCAAAGTAAGCATACAGAGTAGCTTGTGTTATGGGTACTAAGATAGTTGATATTATAATATTCATATACATTTTATAATACATATAATTACTTATATAATGTATAAATACACACAGACACTGGAAAAAACCCATGTTCATCACACAAACATATTCCAGTTGTTGGAATCGAACCCACGGTCGTGGATGCAGAAGGCAGTCACTACCCACTGCGCCACGCGGCCGTCAAAAAGATAAATAAAAGTGACAGTATGAATAACTTTGCAGCGTTTCAATTTACCGAGCGATAAAAGAACTATTCCTATTTTAAAACATAGCCTTGTGTAAAAGAGTTTTATACTGGAGCAGGTTACAGAGGTACCTTTACAAAATATGACGCGAAAGTCTGCATTCATTGAAGGTGTGAACGTATTTGTGTAGCTGTTCATGTCCGAGCTACAGTAAAGTCACACTAGCGACTTTAATGACACGGAAAGTTTTGAAGGGTCGCACACTATCGTCTTCTATATTGAATACTAGCTGACGCTGATCCAATTTAAAAATTTTTCAAATTGGATCAGTAGTTCCTGAGATTAGTGCGTTCAATCAAACAAACAAACAAAAAAAAACTCTACAGCTGTGATTTGGCTCAAATTTGGAATGGAAATAGATTTTACTCTGGATTAACACATAGGCTACTTTTCATCCCGGAAAAATCCATGGTTCCTGCGGGATTTGTGAAAAACTGAATTCCACGCGGACGAAGTTGCGGGCGTCCGCTAGTACGCTTGTCTATTTTGCATAGATAGCGAAGTGCGTGCATTTTTTTAGGCAAATGCACAAAAAACAGCCAGTATTACTAATAAAGTAAATTAATATTTTTATGTTTTTATTACCGATAAAATGGTTGATATTTATTGTCAAAATTATTAAAAATTAATGTTTTTTATTAAACATAAATACAAAGTTAATTTTATTCATAAAATGTTAAGCACTTTTCTGACATAAAAACTATTTGCGAAGATTTAGAAAAGTACCGTTCGTTTTTAAACGGATGGTTAATTAATTATTAATTTTATATTACTTTACGGCATATGTGCATTTTACTTTACAGTACGGTATTAACTGCCTCATTGGTCCCGTGGTAAGCTGGTTCAGCTACGGTCAATGAGGTCCAGGGTTCGAATCCCGGGTCAGGCCAGCAAAAACAAATTGGGATTTTTCTTACAAGGAAAATCTTAATAGCAGCCTGGAGTTGGGAAGTTGGCGGTGTTAGTACACCCCCGTGCCTCGGAGAGCACGTAAAGCCGTCGGTCCTGCGCCTGATCTCTCACCGGTCGTGTCGGTCTGCCGTCCCATCGGATTTCGAGAGTGAGGGAAGAGAGAGTGCACCTGTGCTTGCGCATACACTTGTGCACTATAATATCTCCTGCGTACATGGTTAATCTCACCATGAGATTAGCCGCCGTGACCGAAAAAATCAGTCGGGAGCATATCATTCATTTTATTACGGTATTGAAATTGATGAAATAAGTGAAACTTTACAAGCAAATGTGTTATAAAATTTCAGGGTAAGTTTTCTTACTGCAATAAGACGAAAAGTTACGAAACATTTTGTCTAAAGTGTACGCTTCTAAATGGTGGCGGCGCGGCGACTGAATACGAAAATGTAAATAGGGAAGAGATATTTCAGTTCACAGTGTTGTGGGGAAACATAAACGTGTTTGCTTACAACGACGGTGTATATGTCGTAATGCCGTACTGTTTATGCAACGCTGTATTCGGCGTTGTGCTCGCCGTTGAAACTTACTACTTAACACTATATTAAAACTAATATTTCTTAAAATTTATGAAATATCTTAGCACTCCATGTCTTCACATGTATCTTGTGTGATGCCGGGACTTGTGACTGACTACTTTTAACCACTTGACTCCTAAATGGACGACCGGTCGCCCATCGTATCCTGTTACGTGACATGTAAAAAAATATAAAGTAATATATCATGCTCCGCGCGATAGAGGAATATAAAGATTTTTTAAATGGCTCACAACGGTAGATTAAAACCACATTCCCTGACTGTCGGCTTCTTTAACGCAGACGGGCTTTTCGATAAAATACTCGCGGGCAGCGAATGGTTAAGACGTTTAAGGTATGTACGTTCAATTTGTTATGACAAGAGGAATATGTCTGGTCTAATATTATATCGAAACAGCTTAAATGTTTCTTTACGTGTCCATTAATAATAAGTAAGTGTAGTTTAATCAGCTGTAGTGCCTAGTAATATTAGAATATCTAATAATTATATATTATCTTCGGAAAAGTGAAATAAAGAAACAAAACATTTCACTGAAATAATTATGAACGTTGTATCTGCATTGGTTGAAAACGTAAACGTAGAATGTATTTGCCATATTCGTATCAAAGTTCAGAGTTGCAGAAACGAGAATGTAAATAAAGATTCGCGACGTTTCACATTCATCGCATATCGCATACTCCAGGGGAGTACACTGTCCGTATTTATTTTAGTTTTGAACAAGAAATTATGCATATTATTCATTAACCGAGATAAACCAGAATATTTATTTAATACGGGATTGTATTTACGATTTTAATCCCGTTTAGTTTGATTTACAACTCATATTATTATATCTCTTTCTAAAATCTAATATCAGATAGTAATCTAGACGATAGATTTTACAAATAGATACCAGCGAGTCGATATAGATCTTCGACCCGTTAAGAATCTTGTGGTTTCTTCTTTCAAATTTTCCTAAATTTTTTGTAACACCTGTAACTTGGTTATATTTACGTCAAGAAAAGAAAGAAAAAAAAATATTCACTCGGTAAAGATAACCACTCCAGCTTCCATCTTTATTAAACGCTTTCCCAAATAAGAAAGAAAGCAGTTTTGCATTTACACCACATACATAATTAGGCTTAGTTTGCAAGCAATTTCGAAACATCAGGTATTTTTATTATTTGAATATAACGGTGATAATAATAATTAGTCGAAAACTTAAAATTAAAGTTATGCAGGTTCCAAACACGCCTTGGTCCAAAACAAGCCCCCACAACAAACTCAGCCAGATTTTTTATTTTTTAGTGTATCACTACATATCAAAAGTTAAGTATGTACCTATTGTTATATAAATAATATATTTAATTTCGGCTTAAAATATATAGTTGTTACTCCCTATTTCCATCTTTGTTGCATCTTTGTTTACCATCAGGCTTGATTGCAGACAAGCACTAGCCAAGATTTATATCAAATACTAGCGGACTCGGTCAAATTCAACAACAGGTTGACACCCCTATCCTATTCTACCCCCACTCTACCCCTACCCTACATCTACTCTACCCCTACCCTGCTCCTACCCTACCCCTGCCCTACCCTTCCCTACCCTATCCCTACCCCTACCCTTTTATATTTTTTTTTCTGTAGTTAGAACCTTCTCCTGACAATAACTACTATGAGCTTATTCATGAAACGCTAAACCACAACGACAGCTAAACTTCCTTTTGCAAATAGAATCTATACCTTCTCGTACCTCCACTATTCTAACTGTTATCGTACTGTCAGACTAAGTATTGAGAAACTAGGAATTCGTTGAAAGCGCTAACGGATAGTTTGCGGCGACATTCGTGTCCGAGTGAATAGTTACAGTTGCAGCGAATGGATGCGAGATTGTAAATAGGGAGGAAGATTTTAGCGAACACTCATGTGAGGCATGCGAGCCTGTTTGCTCGTGACGTTTCTGAAGCTTGCACGGCTTGTACCATGACACGCTTTCGCCGTACGAGTAACATTCATTTTGTAAACACGAAAAATACTAATGCTTAGAGACAAAATATTCTTGACCATGACCAAATTGACGACCACGGTTACGTTGCACAGTGGGTAGTGACCCTGCTTTCTGCATCGACACCCGTGGGTTTGACTTCTACTACTGAAAAATATTTGTGTGATGAGCATAGATGTTTCCAGTATCTGAGTGTGTTTATAAATTTTAGAAATAAATAAATAAGTATATATTTATATTTTAGTAGTATATATAAATTTATAAAAGGAAATCAGCTATCTTAGGAGCTCTAACACAAACTACGCTTAAATTGGAGTAAGATAATGATGTGTGTATTGTCCTATATATATATAGGACAATACACACATCATATACACATCATATACTGATATTTTTATAGTAAATAGGACAAAACGAAAAAAGTAATACTTATTAAAATTCTAATTGAGTTACATAAAAAAATTTCTATTGCGATATATCTATATCAGCTATCAAAGCTCATTTGTTTCTAACTTCTTTAACTGAGATGTAATTCTCAAATTAAAATCTCTCTCACTCATTTCAAAAAACATTACATTATTATTTAAAACATTAGTTCGCGTGGAATTTAGTTTTACAAATTCCGCGGGAACCATGGTTTTTTCCGGGATGAAAAGTAGCATATGTGTTAATCCAGAGTAAAATCTATTTCCATTCCAAATTTCAGACAAATCGCTTCAGTAGTCGCACCGTAAAAGAGGAACAAACATACTTACACACTTACACACTTTCACATTTACACACAAACTCTCGCCTTTATAATATTAGTGTGATAGTGTGATTGTGCAGTTTGTACTCGATTATTATTTACAGAAATGTTTTTAATTCGTAACAAAAAAGGCTCACTAAAGCTTTACTGCCCCAGATGTCATGTAAAACACTAACTAATGCAGAACACCGCATTCGTTGGAAGTGTAACTGTAAACCGTATAGTTTTGTGCGACATCGTGTCCGAGTGAACAGTTGCAACGACTGAATACGTGTATGCAAATAGGGAAGGTTCCAACTCTCGCAGTTATGTGAGAAATGTTGGCGTGTGTTCGCGACGTTAGCACATACGTCGCGTAACGCACGCTGCGTGGACGTGGAGTCGAATATTAATGTTGATAGGAACAGATTTTACGCGGACGTAGACTTTGCGTAACAGTTGTTTCATGCTACGAGTAGCATTCTAACCGAGGATTGCACTAATGGTATTATATATGATGTGGTACTTATTGACACGTTGATTGCAAAATATTTTTTTTGACGTGACGACGTCTTATAATTCGATGGAGACTGCACACTCGAAAAAAGATGTCGTAATGCGTCGTTCCCTCGCTCTAGGGTTGCCAACATTTTTACAAGAAATAAAATATATTCTGGTCTATGAAGATTATTAAACAGTATTTTAGGAAAACGAGCAGTATTTTATTTATTTATTGTTTTAAACACGTTAATTAAAATTTATTTTAATAATTATTTAATATTGAAAAATGTATCCATTTTATCAGTATTTTCTGACGTTGTCACGTTCAACTATCGTCAGTACACCGTCTTTACAGACAACAATTTTTTATATTACAAAGTGCCATAGACAAGAAAGAAGAAGAATTTTTTATATTCTTTACAAGTTAGCCCTTGATTACAATCTCAACTGATGGTGAGAGATGATGCAATCTAAGAAAGAAGCGGGCTAACTTGTTAAGAGGAGGATGAAAATCCACACCCCTTTTCGGTTTCTACACGACATCGAACCGAAACGCTAAATCGCTTGGCGGTACGTTTTTGTCGGTAGGGTGGTAACTAGCCACGGCCGAAGCCTCCCACCGACCAAAAGAATCTAAATTGTAATCTAAATTATTTTTATTAGGAAGCTCAACATCTATACATTGTATATTGGTGTATGTATTGCCAAATATTTGGTTAGAAAATTGAACGGATTTATACATAAATCGCATGGGTCGCATGGGTGCATGGAGGTGATGCTAGAAATGTTCTTGTTGTTCTAAATTGATTAATTTTACTTAATGTTCCACAGTTCGATGAGGCGCACATAATTGTTTAATGTAGTGACGTCATTAATTACAAATATTGCCATAACAACGTATATATTGATTTATTGGAGCGATTTTATTTGGCAATGAAAGAGAATCAATCATCGTCTATGACTGAACGTCTAACTCTTTACTTTTAAGTTAGTTTACCTTGCAAGATATACTTGCTAAGACAAGAAACGTGTCCTACAAACTAGTACGCACTGCCCTGTACCCTGAGGCACATGTTTTAACCCTCGTGTACCTACCTATAAGCATCGCTGCTTGGTGACAGATACTTTATGTATGACGGTTATAGTTACTTAGACGAACTCTATCTCCAAAAGCTATTTACGTTACAATCACCAGCCGATGAACAAGCGCTTTTTATTCTTTACTAGCGGACGCCCGCGACTTCGTCTGCGTGTAATTTAGTTTTTCACTAATCCCTCAGGAACCATGGATTTTTTCGGGATAAAATGTAGCCTATGTGTTAATCCAGAGTAAAATCGATTTCCATTCCAAATTTCAGCCAAATCGCTTCAGTAGCCGCAGCGTAAAAGAGGAACAAACATACTTACACACTTACACACAAACTTTCGCCTTTATAATATTAGTGTGACAAGTTAGCCATTGACTACAATCTCAATGTGTGCGAATGTGTGATGATGCAATCTAAGATGGAAGCGGGCTAACTTGTTAGGAGAAGGATGAATATCCACACCCTTTTCTTGGAAGGACTCCCAAGTACTGTATGGCACTTGTGGACTCTTCTCAGAGCAGTGTCGTTTAGTAAATTTAATTTTAAATTTTCGACTTAAATTATCACCAATATCTCATAGCTTGACGCTCCAAAAGCTTTTCATAATTCCCGCGGGATCATAGCCTTTACCGGGGTGAATATGTGTTAATCCAGAGTAAAATCTATTTCCATTCCAAATTTCAGCCAAATCGCTTCAGTAGCCACAGCGCAAAAGAGAAACAAAGAAACACACCTACACACAAACTTTCGCCTTTATAATATTAGTGTGATGTGATATTCTGTTTGCTTCAGAAGTGCGTGACGTGGCTGCGGCTCGATGAGCGCCCGGCGCCGCACGCGGGAGCATGCTCGCGCACCTCTTGGTGCTTAGCACCGCGCTCGCGGCGGCCTCCAGCGGCAAACACGGTAAGTACCTACCTACATGTATTTTTTTTTTGGGACCCCTACGTCCATCGGCTCTACGAACTGCCCTTTGCCACTTCGCGTCAACGAGACGTCTGTCATTAATTTCGGTTTTGCTGCGGATCTCCTCATTTCTGATTCGACCTCACTCAAACTCCAAGCATAGCTCATCCTATCGCCAGCTGAGTTACTTTGAACCTTCTTATGAGGGCCATAGTTAGCGACCAAGTCTCGGATCCATTTATTTATTCATTTACGTTACATTTCCATTAAAATATTTAACACATGTCATAAATAAAATGTCATAATTATTACAAATGGAACCCTGTGAGGGTATTGTAACTACAAAGTAAAACTTAAATAAACACATAGGATAAGATAAGTAGAGAGGCGGATTTATTATTTTTCAAGCAAAAAGTTTTTTAATGTTAATAAAAACTCATTAATGTTTTCCTTTTCCTTAATGTTTTGCGG
Source organism: Bicyclus anynana (assembly GCF_947172395.1). Lineage (NCBI taxonomy): Eukaryota > Metazoa > Arthropoda > Insecta > Lepidoptera > Nymphalidae > Bicyclus > Bicyclus anynana. Next base: position 11,704,113 of record NC_069083.1, read on the forward strand.
TAATTTATTATATATTTTTATGCACATTTAGTGCGGGCCTGGACTGTGCATTTTTAAATTTGACTTTGGCTGTACTATGTTCAATTTACGCGAGCTCCGTAATTTATTTTTTCGTGGCAATTCATTTAATCTTTGAAAAAATTCTGTATTTTTCCTTACGAATTTCCATGTTTCTAAGATATATAGACTTGGTAGGGTAAGAACTTTTATGATTTAAAGTGGGGTACAAAACTTTCAGTTTTTTTAACGTTTTTTATAATACGAATACATTTCATTTGTAGGGTGAATAGTTGTTGTGCATCTGTGCTATTGCCCCATAGAATGACACCGTAAGTCAGGTAGGGATTTGCGTACGCGAAGTAGGCTAATAATGTCGATTCCATATTAGTCGATTTTTTTAGCTCTTTTAGCGCATATGTGAAACGAGATAGTTTAGTTTTAATTTTTTGAATGTGTGTTTTCCAATTTAAATTACTATAAATATCTATTCCATCCGTGAGTCATCACTAGCAACACGCACTGTTCGAAGTGTCTTGAATTAAATTTTACTGAGTTATAATTTTAATATTCAATGTAAGTAGACCAAAATTTATATCATCATCATTATCAACCTTTCTTTATTAACATGCGTTTAACAATGACCCGTTAATCTGAATTTGGTGTTAAAATTACAAGTTAAATGCATTTGTCCATTAATTCAGATCACTGCGCGTAGCACATAGGTAGGTGTCCACTGTCCAGTGTCGGCGAACAATGATTGTCACTACAATACAATTATGTAATTGGCCCGCAAATGCCTATAATTTCAATGTGCTAATGATGTTGTTGACCAAACATTGGATACTATAATGGTTTGCCAATAAGGACTGGGCGAACACTACATTACGCTGAAACTCAATTTATCCAGTAGGTATATTACTGGTATCTGTAATTCAAATTCTCCATTAGTTTAGATCCCAGTCTCATATTAAATAATTGATATAATTATTATAAAATATATCTGCTGTCTAAGAATAATGTTTTTAAAATTATACTTATATGAGGTAATTCCCCTTTACGAGTCAGCAAAATTCTGACACCTTCATCCTTCATGTATATTTTATAAATTTCACTTTTTTTCGTACGGAAATGAAAAAGTAAAAAATAAAAGTATGAAATAACTGATGTACTTGACTTTTATTTTGATATATCGTATATTGTGATGATACAGAATATCGTGAAACCGAAGAAAACTATGTATTTAATACTAGCAAACAATTAAAAATGGCGGTTTTCAAAGAATCTCAAGTTAACGCAATGTAATGTAGAAATAACGAAGAGAGATAAATCATGTATTGGACATGTACGGATAGGTCATGAGTATTCGTAAAAAAATTACACAATTTCACCAGAATCCATTCAGAGCTCAAAATCTGAGCACGAAAGAATGCATAAAATAGTAAGAAAATGTGTCGCATTCCGAACACCTTCGCAGCATACGTTGGGAATTTCATTTGCGTCGGGTACCTACAATATATATTTTACACAGATACGTAGATTCCACAAGCAGGCGTCAAATCCCGCAAAGGCCGGGCCCGGATTGATATTGTTAAGATATGAACCGCTGGTCGGGGAATCTGACAGGGGCTTACGACCAAAATATATTCTACGAGATATACCCGATTACACATTCTAAATTGAAGAACAAAACCTTTTGATAATAGACATACTCAAATGAAAATATGAAACTAGCTTATTCGACTTCAAGTGTTGAAATTCTTCAGAATCACCCAAAGTTAATTAATTAGTACACCTAATATTTTTCGCGAAAAATTTATGTCACATCGCTTAGCACTTGCATTTACTTTCATAAAAATAAGGTACATAAAAAATTCAAAATTAAATCCCAAAGTCGGTCACCCATCTGTTATTTGAACCAACCGCCATTTTGATTCTTGACTACCACAGTTTGCGGCTTCAGAAGCACTTATCTAAGATCGATTATTATGCTATTGTTTAAATATAACTTAAATAAATTAACTAACATAACTGTTACTTAATCCGCTTACGTAATCGTTAAGCTTGCTACATAATTCGCTAACGTAGCTTCCATTTTATTGATATAATATTTACAAACTTGGTTCACCCGTTTAATTATTATGGTGCCACCTCAGACCAATTATAGAAGGACCTGTATCGCACTCATAGTCACGAACAAAATTGTCTGTCATTTTCTGAGGAAAACGAGCTTAGATTTTGTATATATCTTATACTAAACTAGAAGTTTTTGCTCGTTTTTACACCATTAAATTACACAAAAAGGTATTTTTACGGAGCTCTTTAACCGACGAACACGATTACAACTATTTAACATCGATTCTATAGAAACAGTTTTTATAATCGTATTAGATCGTTGATCATATACTTTGACAGAAAAGTAACTACTAGCGAGGCAGGTCTTATACAATAATTGGTCTGAGGGTGCCACAGACAGACATACATAACGGTTAAACTTGTAACACCCTTTTTTCTCCATCAGGGGTAAAAATAATCACAAAAATCAATATCCAATTTCATAGTAAATTAAGAGTTCATTAAGGTTCTCTTAATTAGTAAGGCCGTGGATACACAGTAAAATTTGTAATTCATTTGAATATAAAATTTTCATTACTGTGTGACATTTTATTCAAGCGAATAGTTAAAGCCTTTTAATTTACCAATTAGGTATTAATTTATTATTAATAACATGGCATTAATAATACTGTAGCTTATAAACTTTTTCAATGAAAATAAAAAAGTGTCAATAATGTATTATTTTTTTTAAATTATTATTTTGCTTTATAATTAAACTAGCGGACACCCGCGACTTCGTCCGCGTGGAAATCAATGTAAGCTTTCAACCCCTTTTTCACCCCTTTGGAGGTGGAATTTTAAAAATTCATGAATCTCATTATATTTCGTATTTTTTTATGATTTATTAACAAATTTTAAAATTGTGACTCTAAAAATGAAAAACTTTCCATACAAACATTCAACCACTATTTATATTTTAGGGTCCAAAAGTACCCTATGTTTTGCCCCAAGGTCCCATTTACCATTATAGCAAAATTCATCTTGATCGGTTCTGCTTAGGCATGAAAAGGTAAACAGACAGACAGACGGACGTACTTTTCCGTTTATAATATTAGTATAGATATCATTATACAATCATCATTTGTATTGATATGTTTAACTTATTGAGTATCGACAAGACAGTCGACAAATTGTAGACAGTCGGCGACGTGTCCAGCTAAATTTAAGCAAAGCGAACTATTGAAGCAGTGTCAGTGTTTCATATAAGTGTATGTTGTAATAAATAAACTGTTATTGCTCTAAATAGTAATATCTGTTAGTTTTAGGTGATACGAATTAGTAGTATTATTAAGAAAATCAATTGATTTTTTTCTGCCTGAAACTTATAAACTAACTACTAACCGATAATTTGACTAACCCCTCGGTTTCACACGCATAGCTCCCGTTACAGTGAGAATACGGGGATAAAATATAGCCTATGATACTCACAAATAACGTAGCTTTTAGTGGTAAAAGAATTTTCAAAAAAGATTACTAGAGATTACCCCCCACAACACCACAAATTTTACCTCTTTATAGTACCTATAGATTTTGCGACCTAAGAACAGATTTTCCTATAATTTTCTCTCGTAGACTTAACTGGTCTGGTAGATATACAGACTGTATTTTGCTTTAATTAAATTGCGGTACCAAAGGCAGCGTCAGTTTCCCTCGAGGGAACCACAGCCTTAGCCTGGCGTCAATTGTATAACACTGTACAAACTCAATATTCTAAAATCAAAACTTAGATACACTTTTTATAATAGGAATAGTTAAGTTTATCAACCATTGTGAGCTCAGCATGTTACAGAACCGAAAATGACGAAAAATCATTAATTTTATAAATAAACTTGCTGACCCGGTCAAGCCGGCTTAAGAAATTAAATATCACGTGTCTCAAACGGTGAAGAAAAACATCGTGAGGAAACCTGCATACCAGAGAATTTTCTTAATTCTCTGCGTGTGTGAAGTCTGCCAATCCGCATTGGGCCAGCGTGATGGATTTTGGTCTAACCCCTCTCATTCTGAGAGGAGACTCAAGCTCAGCAGTGAGCCGAATATGGGTTAATGATGATGATGACCCGGTCAAGCTTCGCTTTGACTTATGTGCACTTCCCTATTCCTACCCTACACTACCCTACTCCTACCCTACCCCCACCATATCAAGTCTAGGCCCAGACATGTATGAAAATGGTCGATCTCCTTTGTAGAACGAAACTGAATGTTTGCCTATGTATGTACCATAGTTAAGTATAGTACTCAAATAAGGAGTTAAGATAATGGTACCAAGTGATAAGAGGCCTCAACCATTTGAGTAACATATTTTTTTATTATTTCTCTGTTGTAAAGTACCAATTTGGTACTTCATAAAATTACGATATAGCCTACTTATGTGACTAATTAATATAAATATAATTTTTATACTAAGACAATGTCCAATAACTAAATCTTAGTCTTTCACTGCCCATTACGTATTTAGGTCACTTTGTTCACGTGATCTTCCAAAGTAACATATAAAACGTATTTTTCAAATATCTTCCTCAGTATTAATATATAGAAGTAGTGTCCCCGGTCGCCACGTTTTGAGTAAAGTCAGTATTCTAGCAAAGGGTACGGATCACATCGAACGGATTTTATCTACCGTAAAATTGAAAATCCGTTTGATGCGATGCATCCGATACGTACGAAGCGGATTTGTGGACGCCTACCATAATATCGCTTAAAACTTTACAGTTAAAAAAAAAAATTAGCGAAAATTGTAGATGAAAATGGAAACGAATTAACGTACAATTTTTGTTCAAAACTTCAATATTCCATAATATTTTAAAACGTTTAGGAGAGCGAAGTTTTCACTTAAAGCTTAACAGAAGCATTTATTGCTCGTCTATAATAAAGTTGGAAATTTTATCTCGAAGTATCTTCAGCGCACAGCCCCAGTTGTTTGCAAATAATAATATTAGACTCGGCAAGTTAAAAAAATTTCGCGTTTAATTTGCATAAACCCTACGGAGCCCTATTCACTTTTCGCACTTTTATTTTACAGCTCATCCTTCTAACGGTCCCTTACTCATTGCATTAAAAATTCTGTTTCCTTGGTTCGTAAATTTTATTTTATAGGTAACCCGAGTTTTCTTTTAAAGCCTAGATGGTTGAATTTAAAATAAAAACTCTTGAATTTCTTGTTATTTTCATGTGACATAGCCATAAAGAAACTTTATAGCTGATGACGTGCGATTTTTAGATTTAATTGACTACATCGATTTCCAAAATAATATTTTAATTATTTGTAAATTATTTTTTTTTCTTTATTTAAAGATTTATTGCTGAGCGAATATATCTCTCTGTTTTAGCTTCAATTTAAACTTAATTATACTACACTAACACATCTATAAAAATTCTTATTCACAAAACGGTAATGGATCAGGTTAGGACTGCCATTTATGCAAAAGTTAGTAAAATATAAATAATGAAATAATTGTAGCATTTGCATCCAAAAATATTTTTCGATTATTTTACAAAACAATATTTAGTTTCAACAATACGCCAATATTAAAGGGGTGATATGTCCCAGTATCCCAATAGTGACAACGCGTGCTAGCTACGCAACGTTGGCTATCGAACGTAAAATATCAGTAGGTACGCAAGCTTACTCTGGAATTATGTGATATGCCTAAGCTTTAAAGTCGTGTATCGGAATTCCAAATTTAAATTCATATATTTCATGAAGGCTGTTTAGGCTTTTATAAAAGCGCTTTTCAAAAGTCAAGTCTGTCCGTGAGTAGTGGCTCTAGCTTCCGGTTCGGAAAGCAAATTCTGACGAGAGAAGACGATTAAAATTGCCCTTTAAAAAAATTAATTCAACTGACTTGTGTCAGAATAAAGTACAGCCGTACAGTACTAAAAAAACCCGCTTTTAGCACGCACTAAAAATATTGGATTTAAGTCACGTGACTATTTTTCTGTATTTCTGACATCAAACCCTTTCATATGATATCCATATCATGGGGGTGGATTTCAAACAGCCAATCCGCCATTTTGCGGCCGCCATATAGGATTTGTAATGACATTTCTTAACTAGTCATGTATTGTCATCAGAACTCAGAGCGTGTGCAAAATTTCATCCTAATCGAAGACCGGGAAGTGGGTTAAATTAAATTTCCGAGATTTGATTTTCTTACATAGTTACAAGTGAAGCTAATATAAAGTGAGTAAAAACTTAACTTGACATAAAAAACGGTGACATTTTTGAATTTTTGGTAAGTTAAGTCTAGTCTGTATCGTAAATACTTATGTATTACGACTTACACCAAAAATGTATGTTATTATTTGTGTATGTACACTTTAATTGTTCACCACATACCTATTAGAATACAGATATAAAAAGAAATAAGTAGTTTACGAAGGCGGCCTTAACACTTGAAAGCTATTTCCGAAAGGCTCTGAAATTATGGATGATGATGTTTGGTATAACAGCATAAATAATTTCTAAAATTTAGAAATTATGCTACGTTTTGGAATACACTTTACAACGTAATACTAAAATTGTTTATCTTTACTAGATAAGTCGTCACTTCTCTAGAAATTTTTACTCAGCTTATATCTTGACACGAATAAAGATAACCTAAAAAATAAAATATCCAAATACAATGTTAGCACAAAGAAAAAAAGGCAAATATGTACGCGAGAACTTACTATAAAAAGCACCGAACGTTGCCTTTGTGAACTTACAACTGAATCCCTCGAGGTTTATGTCTTTTTGGATCAGGCGGCTTACCGGAGGACGCGCGAGAAAACTCCTTCCCCTCATAAATATTTACTTTATGAAATAACACGCCCGAAGCTCAGCTAAGTCCTACATACCGGCTGACAGCAGGTGATAACTACCAAATGACAAAAAACAGTTATTTACTCTTATATTTCTATTAAGGAAATACTTATCCTATAATCTCCCGTAAGACGTTACGTTTTATTCTTAAAGCTTTACGAGGAAAAATGCCTTACCACATAATACATACAGATTTACGAGTATAATGGACTTTCTACTGTTATGAAAATGTTTTTTTTTTTGATGTGAAACATCTATAGCCGCACGTAAAACCGAATTCTGGCGTGGCGACGCATGCCGTGGCAACAAGTCGCCACGCTATATGATGATAGGTATATATATACAGTAGTGTGTACGGTGTGGCGACGCGTCGCCACGCGCAATCGACTGTGCCATTCTCTCCCACTCTATCCGGCGCTAAGCCATCTCTCTCGCTACACTGAGGTCGGATACCAGCTATAGTGTATACTCCGTATCCTTATGACATATTTAGTTCCTACCACAATCTGTTTGTTCCTGGATATTACTTTTAAAAAATAATGTCGATGTTTCACATCTGCCAGGCGTCCCGTGACGGGTCACATTTTTTTTTTTGAGGAAAACCCATACAGATAAAAAAAATTATATCCAAATAGTTAATTTTAATCCAAATAGCCATCGTGTATTCGAAAATCAAATATGTAATGATGTGTTCAAAACTGGCACGTGTGTAACCTTTTTTATTCATATAGATCTAGATTATGTTTTACATTTGCAGGGTTGAATGTGTCGTGAATGACAGGCATTGTGAATTAACGGCCGATCTATCAATAGGCGGCACGCGATGGCACTGCGCGTGTGAAAAGTAACATTCAATTAGCAAAATCAATGAATCGTTCGCAACAGTCACAGGTGATTTTGACAAACGATGTCATGAATACAATTTGAAATGAATTGATTTTGAGGACTCAATAGCTCGACGGTTAAGATGTCAGATTCTAATCCTATGGACTACCCACCCACTTTTGGCTTTTCGGCTTTCTGGCTTAGTTTGAAATGACCCAGAATATGGCTCATATAAGGTTTTTACTGAAATCATAAAATAAAAAAAGGTTACACGATTTTTTAATTTCATTATGTAATTAAAAGTAATAATAAATAATAACTAAAGCGTTTTGCTGCGTTTTACCAGTAGTATTTGTTAAAAAAAATATATAATTTTTGTTGAAATGTTTCTAGTGTTCTGATGAAGAAATACTAAAATTCGAATTTATTTACTAGCTAACGCTCGCTAACATTTTTTTTGTAACCTGTTGGTCCAGTGGTTAATCTATGTGGTTTCCGATCACGTGGTCCTGAGTTCGAATCCTGGTTCGGGCTATGAAATACTGAGTTTCCTTTTTTCTAAGTAATTTTCAATTAAAAATTATTAGCACTGAATTGGGTAATTGGTAGTGTTATACTTAACCCCGTGCCTCGGAAAGGAGCTCGTTAAGCCGTCGGTCCCGTTCATAATCATTGACATCTGACAGTGGCCTTTAATGCATTTAAAATTATCACCCTAAGCCCATCAACCCACATTGAAACAGCGAGGTGGGCCTAAGCTCCACAACCCCTATCGACATGATAGTGGTTTCACAACCACTAATAATAATAGGCTAATAGGCGTGGCCCTGTTGTGGGCTGTTGAAATAGACTTTTAATGATGTTGAAAATCAAAATCGCTAACTACAGACCACAAATAAGTGATATACGAGTAGTGCCTACGATACTGCAGACTGCGTTTACGTCATCGAGTCTTGCTAATTGGATGTAACTTCATACTAGTTTCGGGCATGATAGGGCGATAAAGCTCCATTCACATTGACGGAAAGTTGAAGCAAATCGTTGCGTTAAATTGACATGAGAATGGAGTTTAACTGTCACATAAAGGTGATGATAGACTTGAGCATTCAATTGTAATGAGCATTCGTGCGTATGTTACATCACAGAAAAATACGAGAACATATTCGCGAGCATTCTATCGAGCGTTTTAGCGAGCACTCTAACGAGCATATTTGCTTCATTGAATAGAGCGTTCGCTAGAATTTTCAAGACGTTTATTTGGCTCTATGCTTGGCTCGGCTAGTTGTTCAGTTCGATAAATAAAAAAAAGGTGAATTCTCGATGTTCTGTTACAAGTGAATGCTCAAGTCTATATGCGCCTTTATATTGCATGATAGCTTTTTGTTATAATCCAGATATATTAACATGATATGCGAGTACATACTTTTTTATTTCTGAAGAACTGCACAAAATGTATGTGAGTGCATTAGTAAAATTGTAAGGAATCAAAAAAGCACCGAAAATATTTATTACATTAAAAACTAAAAAAAGTAGTTATTTCCCATAATCTTTAACTGTAAAAAGAAGCAGTATGCATACTTTACGGTAAAGAATCCTAATAATATTATAAACGCGAAAGTTTGTATGTATGTACGTTTGAGTGTTTGTTTGGATGTTTGTTACTCTTTAACACCGCAACTACTGAACCGATTTGGCTGAAATTTGGCTACATTTCATCCCGTAAAAATCTATGGTTCCCGCGGGATTTGTGAAAAACTGAATTCCACGCGGACGAAGTCGCGGGTCTCCGCTAGTAATAAAATAATGACTATTATTAAGTTAATCATCCTATTGAAATATCTTTTTTACTGCTAAGTATGGGAAGATCAGACCCATTCATAACAACTATTGGCGTAGTAGGTGTAGACAAAGAGACTTTTTGAAACGTGGTCGTTCTAAGCGAACGCCTCCATGGCCTTATAAAACGATGCGAATCAAAATAATTTGTTTATGAAGAATCTATGGGGTATTTTCGATTGAAGGAAAATAAGCCACTTTATAAAAAAAGTTTTAATTACGAAAATTGGAGAAAAACAAGAATATTTTCGTCACATAAAATGATGATTGGGTAAGGAAAGCCCACGAGCCTAATTTGCAAAATTGTTTGGAAAAGTTTTGAAAGTGGGCGGCTTATTGGAATATGTTTTTTGTTACAATGTTTGGGCGACCAATCACAATATTTATCACAATATTTCTTATTTGATGAAATCAATCTACCTACCTACACCTTGATTAACCCATGGCCGGCATCATTAGTCTTTTCTACGGCCCACAAGAGGACCGTGATAGCCCAGTGGATATTACCTCTGCCTCCGATCCCGAAGAGTGTGGGTTCGAATCCGGTCCGGGTTATGGACCTCCAACTTTTAATTTGTGTGCATTTTAAGAATTTAAATATCACGTGTCTCAAACGGTGAAGGAAAACATCGTGAGGAAACCTGCATACCAGAGAATTTTCTTAATTCTCTGCGTGTGTGAAATCTGCCAATCCGCATTGGACCAGCTTGGTGAACTATTGGCCTAACCCCTCTTATTCTGAGAGGAGACTCGAGCTCAGCAGTGAGCCGAATATGGGTTGATAACGATAACTAGGGCTATACCTTCCTCTCTATAGGTAAGAGGATGTGGAGCTTAGACCTGCCTCCCTGTTCCAATGCGGATTGGCGGGCTTAGAGTAATAATGTTATATGATCTAACGATCATTATCAGATGTTAGTTGTAATGAGCGGAATCGACGGCTCTTCGAGGTACGTAAGGGTAACACCATCAACTTCCTAATTAAAAAAAAAGCTGAGTACGTCACAGTCAGACCCAGGACACGAACCCAGAAACTTGGGATCCGTAGCCACAAAGCAGTTCAACAATTCTCCAGGAAAAATCGACAAATTCGAGCAGTTACGCACTAAATTCGATAACAACCGTGTTCGTTACATGCTTAACCGGAGCATTGTCAGGAGATGTTGACATGACAACTTTTAATTAACTTTACAATTTACAACAAAAACATTTATTGGCCTTTCACGAATAATAGCAATCGAAATATATATTTTAAAATGGGTTGTAGTAATATAAATATTTGTGATGGCTTCCGTGACGTAGTGGTATGCCCAGCAAATTTTCTAAGACGGAGGTGCTAGGATCGATCCCGGGCTGGGCTAATTAAGGTTTCCTTAATTGGTCCAGGTCTGGTGGGAGGCTTCAGCCGTGGCTAGTTACCACTCAAGCGCAAAGACTTACCTCAAAGCGATGTAGTGTTTTGGTACGATATTGGTTAGAAACCCGAAGGGGTGTAAATTTTCATCATCAACAAGTTCCCGCTTCCATCTTAGATTGCATCACCAACTACCAGGTGATTTTTTACAAATTAGCCCTTGATGTAACTAGTAAAGAAAAAAAAATATTATTTATGGATACAATCATCCTCTGAGCGTGACTTTACAGTCACATCAATCAGTAGCAGAAATAAGCCCAAAAAATTATTTATTTGCCGCTGTCTATGTATTTGGACCAAAGAGCTGCTTATGCTCCCTATAGATAGACCATAGTCACCAACTTCAAGTACTTGCATTAGCTGTTCCTACTTCTCATCCTTAACACTTTACTCCCGTACAAACATTGTGTACATAATTATAGTGCTCTATCTATTTAAACTAATATCATCAGACAATAACATCAAGTAAAATTAACGAATCAGTCACTAAATAAAGAGGCTTATAATAATAATAGATTTGTAAATAACTTAAATAGCTTCAATAAACTAAATTAAGTTATTATAATAGTTAATATCGTGGACCGTAATAACTTGAAACTGACTGGTAAAGGAGCAAAAATATGACCTCCAGCCTTGGGTCCTCCGTCTCAATTTAATGGAAGATCCTCAGCCATTTACATTTATTACCGCTTCACCGCAGAATGTCTTGTTTAATCTTAGCGAAAATAAAATTTACGATCGAGTCTGTCAAGCTGCGAACAATTACTGTTCAAATGTATGTCATCATCTCCCAACCCTTTGTGGTTGGAGGAGTTTTATTGCCTCGGTTATTGATCAAACTTTAATATTACATTACTTGAAAAGTAATTTTGTGAGTGATAATTCAATGTGCCCTTTTTTGATTGCCGTGATTTTCTCGCAACCAGTCGTGTTCACTGAATTGTGAGTTATGATACAATCTCAGATGGAACACGCCATAATTTATGGTAGTTTTATTGACATTTTATTGGTTCTAACATGCCATTCTATTACCACGCAATGGGACATCCGTATTGATTGATCATATTATAAGGTAAATAAATAAAAACATAGTTCGAAGAACCGATGGATGTTAGGATCCCAAAGTGCTGGGATGGCGACCCTGCACGCAGTGTCGGTTGACCACCACTAGGTGGACCGAGGACATCAAGCGGATTGCACCGTGATCGTTATGTTTGGAAGTCCATGCAGGAGGCCTATCTCCTGCAGTAGACCTCCATGTGCGGATAATGGAATGATGGAAATAGAAGCAATAAAAACGAATTAGTTTTAATGTGGGAGGTAAAAAACAAGACGTAAAAAATAGTGCGTCCGATAATAATAAAAATAATTAGTCTTCTACAAAAGTTGATTTATTCTTATTCATACTAGTAGACGTACCAAGCAAATGGGTCACGTAATATATATTAAGTGACAAAACATTAGGTTTTGTTTCAATACAAGTACATTTACAACACACACGTATGATAACTCATTTGTTTTGAATCCTAAAGCTGTGTGCAATCAGAACATTCGCCGGACAAAGCTACGTCTGAAAATGAATGTGCTAATTTAGTATGCAAGTGGTATCTTTACGAACAAAATTTAATTATATAATCTAAACTAGTGCTAGCCTCCAACGTCGTCCGACGAATTACGTGAACCATTACGAGAACTTTCTATGCTGGCTCCACATTAGTGACGTGAATTCACGGCCCGATTCCATGCCCTTCACACTCACGGGATGCTCACAATCGTTTGAAACCCGCCGCGAAATGGACGTCAAATCTGCTGCATCAATAACTTTGTTTGCTGTGTCACTATACCACTATTTATATGGGCTGTGAATATAGATGTGTATGAACGCCGGGCGAATGAGGTGCAAACCCTTGGTCGCGGGACAAAATACCGACTCTGAACAGGCGTGAACATGCGTGAACCCCGTGAAAACCGCCCACATTCACGTTCGCGCTTGTTCACGGAGCTTCGTGGCACCAATGTGGAGCCGGCATCAAAAATGTCAACAAAATATGTCGCTTGAGAGATTATACCTCGTAACTGTTTCTAAATGGCATATGATATTGTCATCACGATCCGTTTTGAAACTTTATTAAGCATTATTAATGATCATGTCGAGCTCTCTGCCGATTTTAACCTTATCTCATAATTTAGCTATTCAAAAGCTATAATCAGTGCACGAAGCGAATGCGAATTTTGGTTGTTGATTACGTTATTTCACATTACACATTACACATTTTAATCTACAAATCTTGCGTTGTATCTGTTAATTTTCAAAAGTAATATTTTCGCTTGCAGGCCAGCTCTTTAGGATGAAATTTGGAATATAGTGAACTGCAATGGGCTTGGCCCCACTAATCTGCTTTAGGGCTCTGTAACAATCTTTATCAGATATTAATAATAATAACCGAGCCAATGTGCTCTCTAAGTTATGGGTGTAACACCACCAACTTACTTAGAGCTGCTACTAAGAATTCATGTCAAGAAAGAAAATCTCAATATTTATAGGGACTCGAATTTCAAACCCATCATGATTCGAAGCAGGATAGGGTACCCACTGGACCAACAATACGGATCTCGAGGAATACGTTTCGACGTACCTACCGTAGTCGGATGACGCAGCGCAAGCTGCCGACTAATTAGAGATGCTTATTAAAATTCCAATAGATTTATAGGTATACAGGACCATGTTTACTTATGGGGTCTATAAACCAAACCAGTGGCGTGCACTTCATATAAGCATTAAGGTACTGCATACCTCAAGAGATTTTTCTTAATGCTTATTCAATGCAAATTTTCCGAATATGCTTAATTTTTCTTACTAGTGCACACCCTGGTCAATAACCTTGCACGCCACTGGACCAAACCCACCGACACAACACCGGCAGTCTTGTAGACCCTCATTGTTAAGAGATTAAATTTTAAATTTTTGATTTTAATGCTTCAAACATGTTAAGACCTTAATTTAATAATAATAATTAATGAACAGGAGTTCTATTGAAACTTTAAGTATTTTTGGTTCAAATTATATAATATAATATATTATAAATAATATTCACAAAATACAAACAATTAAATATTATTTTGGTTTTAGTAATAAATAAAGGGCTGTGATATACTGAAATAAGTCAGTTCCATTTTTATGTTAAAAATATTATAAGTACCTATTGTAGGTACCAATTATTATGACAATGGGTTATAACTATATCTAATCGGGAAGATGGTTTCAAACTAGCCAGCGACTGGAACCCGGTCGTAGAATTGTGCAAACCAAGGGGCGCCGCGATACGCATAATAACAAAAGCGATGTCATGAGTGTGGTTTGCCTAAACAACCAAAAACGCGAGGTTGTTGAAAAAAGAAAAAGAACGAGAAAGAGGGTAGATCGATTCTGCCCCTAACAGCTGACTTCACTTCTCATCTCGCAACTTCAGTTCCGTCGTGACCACGATCCATGCAACTGGGTCGAAATATCGACATTAAAAATCTCGTCGTTTTATCGCCGTATGTACCCGTCCGTTTAAATAACATTCAGAACTATATCTTATTCTTATTCTGTACTGACTGACTGACTACTTTTAATAAGTGCTGTATCTGATAAAGCACAGGTTGATTTACTTCATTACAAAGTTTGCACTTAGATATGATTATTTATTAAGCAACATGGCATCGACGTAATAGTAACAGTCTTTATCTCAGACACCTAAACTAAAAGCCAATTCGAATCCAAAGGGAAACGGAGATATCTGCAAATAAAACAGAAGAGGCAGAAGGTAATAATCTTTATTAGGTACAAATCGCTCGTTAAGTAAATCGAATCTCTTGAAAATTTAAATCGCTTTCATAAGCCAATTTGCTACGAATAAAAACAATAGGATACTCTTTCCCTTAGATCTTACGTAAATGGACGAACAGCTTCCGCCTACAAAATTTTTTTGGTGAAAATAAATATCATTAATCCCTCCGCCCTCATTATCCCTTTATTTAACCTTGTTGAAAGGTTTAGATCTTGATTTCGTTCAATTTATTTGCAAAAAAATAACCAATTATGGATTTTATCTAAATATATAAAAATCAATGCCACTTTTCGTTGTAATTTTGTAACTCTAGAATGGGCTTACCTATCCAAACCAAATGTTTAGGCATTGTACGGACTATTTGGTGATAGACGGTTTACGTGAAGTTTTCACATTAACGGCAGAGCGTTTCTTCATTTATCACATTTTTTTGTAACAAATCAATTCAGGGGTACGGTAGGAGTAGGATAGGGGTAGGGTAGGGGTAGGGTAGGAGTAGGGTGAGGGTAGGGTAAGGGTATGGTAGAGGTAGGGTAGGGTAGGGTAGGGTGAGGGTGAGGGTAGGGTAAGGGTATGGTAGAGGTAGGGTAGGGTATGGTAGGGGTAGGTGAGGGTAGGGTAAGAGTATGGTAGAGGTAGGGTAAGGGTAGGGTAGAGTACTGGTAGGGTAAAGATAGGGAAGAAGTGCACATAAGCCAAAGCGAAGTTTGACCGGGTCCGCTGTTAAAGTATATTTTTTTAACAAAATCAGATATCAAATCAAATAATAATTGTAGAGCTCACTGATATAGGAATCATACAAACTGGTAGACTACTTAATCAAAAAAAAAAACCGACGAATTTATAACCTCCTCCTTTAAGTTTGAAGTGGGTTAAAAACCAGTCAAAATGGTTAGGCTAATAGTCCACAACGCTTGCTCAATACGGATTGACAAACACATCATCATCATCATTATCAGCCGGTAAACATCCACTGCTAAATATAGGCATCTTGCATGGAATTCCAAACAAAATGATCTCGGGCCGCCAGCATCCAGCGGCACCCTTCAACCCGCTTGATCTCTTCGGTCCACCTAGTGAGGGGTCGACCAACACTGCGCTTTCCAGCGCGGGGTCGCCATTCCAGCACCTTTGGACCCCAACATACATCGGCTCTTCGAACTATGTGGCCTGCCCATTGCTACTTCAGCTTCGCGACTCGCTGATCTGCGTCAGTGACAAAAACATAAGCTTTTAAAAATAAGTATCACACGCCTCAGATGGTGAAAGAAAAAGATCGTGAAGAAACCTGCATACCTGAGAATTTTAGAATTTCTCTACGTGTGTAATAAAGTCTATTCCAAATATAAAATTATATTAGAACAGCTCAGTTTAAATACCCATTTATTAGATGGGTTTCAAATCAATAAATTAGTGATCCGACAATTTTGCATACGACGCGTATTCCATTGTTCTGACAATTCGAGCTCTGCACAGCATTAAATCTAGTCCGGACGAGTCTATGGTGGCTGACTCGGCGTACGGATTGACATCGCGCCATTCAATTCAAATCATATTATAAATCGTTTTAATTATATCTAACTAGCAGATCCCGCGACTTCGTCCATCCTAACTTGAACTTGAAAGACGGACCTCTTTCAAGTCGATTTACAAGACGGAGGTCCTGGGTTCGATCCCCGGTTGATTGAGATTTTCTTAATTGGTCCAGGTATGGCTGGAGGCTTAGGCCGTGGCTAAGCGTAAACATGGCTGGCGAAAGCGTACTGTCATACGATTTAGCGTTCCGGTACGATGTCGAGTAGAAACCGAAAAGGGTATGGATTTTCGCCCTCCAAATAAACAAATTCCACTCGAATATCACGGAAATCAATTAAGTATAAAAATATTAACAATTATTTTATATTTTTAGAAGTAGAAAAATTAAACCATAACAAGACGACCTCAAATGTACCTACAGATTTGAATCCTGACGAATAAAATATAACAGAAAGAAACAAACATAAATAATAATATTTCTGAATATCTCGTCCAAAAATTTGTTATCTCGCAGAATACGAGTAGATCACTCGAAATACAATAACAACAAGAATTCCAAGAGATAGGGACAGTTTAACGCCTGAATAATAAAACCATGTACAATGCGGACTGGGTTTCAAGTGACAGTAATAAAAAGGAACAAAACGGGGCCACAGTTGAGCGTCACAATGACGTTCTAGACACGGTGTCAAGCGCAGAAAATTATGTCCATTCAGCAGCGAGCGGGGATTAAGCGGAACGAGCCATCTTCAGACTTGACTTACGACTCCCCGGGTAACGACAGACAAGTTTAAGCATCCCACTCAGTACATAATACACGCTCGTTAATTGAATTGCACGCTCATACTTATATTAAACTGGTTGAAAATATTTCATCGATAAACTCTCGAATGATGGGATATACGATGTTGACATATTCGTCAATTAATTAATACTTTTTGATGTGAAACATCTATAGTAGGGGAGCCCGGGATGCTAAATTTGCAGTTACTTGAGCGTCATTGAGACCGATTACATTTGGTAGATTAAGTTATAGGAAGAATAAATGGTTATTTACTTTTTCCGCTTTTAGCGGTGGAAAAAAAACTACAGATTTTTAAAACAATTTTTATTACTTTGGCTTACTGAAATTGTAAGAAAATTTTAGCGATTAATTAGGAGATTATTTCCTCAAAAATAAGTAAAAAATTAATCGCACTCGTACCTCGAGCACTTAAATATAAGGGTTTAATTTTGTAACTTTGAAACCCTCCCATTCCATTACGTTACGCTCAAATCGTCAGATTTCCGAAATGTGCAGTTTTTAGCTATCAACTCACCTACCTTATCTTAATCTGACGTGCTGGTTGAGTATTTATGAAGTTATTTTTTTTTTTTGGTTGCCCTAAACGTACCCACCAATATTAAGGGCTCATACTCGGTGGAGGTACTCGACAAAGTGTAAGGTATAGTCCCTTATGTTTATCTGCCGCGCTCGAGTAACTGCAAAAATCCCCTCTTCGGCTCCTCTACTACTATAGCCGCACGTAAAACCGATTTCTGGCGTGGCGACGCATGCCGTGGCAACGCGTTGCCATGCTATATGATGATATATATCATCATCATCATCATTATCAACCCATATTAGGGTCACTGCTGAGCTCGAGTCTCCTCTCAGAATGAGAGAGGTTAGGCCAATAGTCCACCACGCTGGCCCAATGCGGATTGGCAGACTTCACACACGCAGATAATTAGGAAAATTCTCTGGTATGCAGGTTTCCTCACGATGTTTTCCTTCACCATTTGAGACATGTGATATTTATTTTTTTAATATGTATACATGTATACAGATACAGATATATATACTGTATATATATATATATATATATATACAGTCTATATGAAGTAGTGTGTACGGTGTGGCGACACACTTATAATTGATATATAATGTATAAATACACACAGACACTGGAAAAAACCCATGTTCATCACACAAATATTTTCCAGTTGTGGGAATCGAACCCACGGCCGTGGATGCAGAAAGCAGGGTCACTACCCACTGCGCCACACGGCCGTCAATTGAAATGAAATAGGATACCTATTGAAAATTGCAATGACAAGTGTATATGAAAATAATGTAAATTGCAATCCTATCCTACTAATATTATAAACGCGAAAGTTTGTATGGATATTTGGATGTTTGTTTGGATGTTTGTTACTCTTTAACGCCGCTACTACTTGAGCGATTTGACTGAAATTTGGAATGGAAATAGAATCTACTCTGGATTAACATATATGCGACTTTTTATCCCGGAAAAATCCTTGCTTCTCGACAGATTTGTGAAAAACTAACTATTGTTCCGATGGTTGGTTCATCAATAGTCCTACAGCGTAAAAAAATGTTTTATTAAGTTTTTTTTATAACAAACCCGCCGATGACTCGCGGTTTCACCCACTTAGTTCCCGTTACTATTGTTCTATGTCAATTAACAATTTTTTTTTAACCGCCCGCGACTTCGTCCGCGTGAAATTCGATGTAAACTTTCTACCTACCTACCCTACCCCTACACTACCCCTAATTTGTTTTGTCATAAGAACCTTCTCCTGACTATAACAAACACAAAAAAAATTGTGAAATCGGTCCAATCGTTCACGCGTGATAGCGTGACCAAGGGATATATGGATCCATTTATTCCGTTTTCCGGCAATTACTTGAATTTTTCTCGCCGTAAAAACCATCCTAGAACTTCAATCAACATTTTAAAAAAATAATTGGCCAAATTGGTCCAGGCGTTGTTGAGTTATGCGCTTACCAACGCATTTTGCGATTCATTTTTATATTATAGATTTTTAATGTAAAACGTTGTATTGAACATATCTGAAATATATCTGTTTTCTATCGTACCTAATATTATACAAATTTATCACCTTATCACTTATAATATATAATAAATTATATATTATACTTACATAATATAAATTCGAATTCAAACAAATCACCAAAAATACATAGAATGATTTATTACCAAATATACGAGTATGTTCAATGCGGTATTGTATTCATTAATTTGCTTTGATGCATAATCCATTTGCGATAACGAAAATCAAAGTCGTTATAATACGTTTAGTGTATGTACGTCGAATTACAAACCACACAAATACAATATTTGCCGAATTATTATCACTGAACGTAGTGGCCATTTCGCACAGCGGTATTGGGAATTTGTTTAATTACCGATGACCTCATTACGAATATTAATTTTAAGAAAATAATAAATATTTATGAAAAGATGTAAAGTTGAGCGCTTAAAGGTCATTGTATTGAATTTTGATGAATATGAAAATTAAATTGCTTCAATTATGCAGACTTAATTAAATTATAAGTGGTATTAAATAATGACTCAACTGCGGTTCGCGGACGATGTAGTCATCATGGCACAGACTCTGGATGACCTTAGTACCATGCTCAATGACCTCAGCAGCGTTTCTCAACAGGTGGGCCTGAAAATGAACATGGGCAAAACAAAAATAATGTGTAATGCTCATGTATCGCTCCACCCAGTTATAGTTGAGAACGCTGCACTCGAAATTGTAGACGAATACATATACCTAGGACATATGATCCAGTTAGGTAGGTCCAATTTCGAGAAAGAGGTGAACCGTCGAATCGTACTCGGCTGGGCTGTATTCGGGAAACTTTGCGACATCTTTTCGTCCGAAATTCCTCAGTGCCTGAAGACAAAAGTCTTCGAACAGTGCGTGTTGCCAGTGATGACCTATGGTTCCGAGACTTGGTCGCTAACTATGGGCCTCATAAGAAGGCTCAGAGTCACACAGCGGGCGATGGAACGAGCTATGTTAGGAGTATCTCTGCGTGATCGAATCAGAAATGAGGAGATCCGCAGAAAACCAAAGTCACCGTCATAGCTCAACGAGTTGCGAAGCTGAAGTGGCAATGGGCGGGGCACATAGTGCGAAGAGCCGATGGACGTTGGGGTCCCAAAGTGCTGGAATGGCGACCCCGCACTAGTAAGCGCAGTGTTGGCCGACCCCCCACCAGGTGGACTGACGACATCAAGCGAGTCGCAGGGATTCACTGGATGCAGGTGGCTCAGTATCGTGATGTTTGGAAGTCCCTACAAAAGGCCTATGTCCTGCAGTGGACGTCCATCGGCTGATATGATGATGATGATGATTAATAATACTCAATTATAATAAGATTTGAGTTACAATTAGGGCAGATCATACATGTCTACAACATTTGCCGACACGAGTTTCTTGTTAAAAATAAATGGTGAATTATTTGGATACGGAAATGCTCTTTAATGGGCTATACAACACTGAAATCTCGGTTTTAGATATACTCGTAATTATAATTTTACTTATATTAAAAAGCTGAAGAGTTTGCCAGGTTGAACGCTCTAATATCAGGAACTACTTGTTCCAATTGAAAAATCATTTCAGAGCGTATAGCTAGCTCATCATTTTAAAAAGGCTATCTAGCATAAGGCTGTGTACGCCATACATATTATAAGCGAGTGGAATCGCGGGACATAGCTTATGTACTACAATAAAGTTAACATTGTACTTCACAGTGATAATAATACCTAATTAACAGAAAGGGTACCAAACAATACACCATTTATTTTTAACAAGAAACTCGTGTCAGCAAATGATGTAGATAATGGCAAAGTTTACAGAAAAGGTTGAGCCGCATTAACAGCTAAACGGACATTCCGAAAAGGAGGTTCGAATAACGGAGACAGAAGTAAGAAGGGGCCGGATAATGTCCTCTGGCACTAATTAAAACTTTGGAAAGAGCGAGAAAAAGGGGTTGAGAAATATGGCGTTCGACGGATAGTAATGGCACTGCGGGCTCGCTTAATTTCCTCAGTTTTTCTTTCAGCGGATACGAATTAGAATATTAAAGGCGTCGCAACCATTAGAGGACGAATTTTTCATTCTATATTAATCTGTGGTAGCCACGGCGGCGGCGGCCTTTTAGCCGGCGTACCGCGCAAGTGAATAATCGTTTTTCTTGGCTTTCAATTCTATTTGGCTGCACAAAGCGAGGACTTCGAGTTATATGGGTGAATTTCCACCTTGTTCATTCATCTGTGTCTGCCATTTTCATGATTTTTATTGAATTAAGTAACGTAATGTTTGTTTAACTCATTGATATTGGAGTAGTAAGGATACGATTAGACTATGAGGTCCCGGAATATAAAGAAAAGATTAAATAAAATCATTATAAGTTCTGGTTTAAGAAAACTGTAGATCAATAGGACATCAAAATATATTTTTTATTTTTGTTTAAGAAGCCCTCCTAAAATTGTTGAGGATACCTAGATTTATGTAGATTTATGTATTTTTTTTTATTCTTTACAAGTTAGCCCTTGACTACAATCTCACCTGATAGTAACCGATGATGCAATCTAAGCTGGAAGCGGGCTAACTTGTTACGGGTAGGATATAAATCCACACCCCTGTCGGTTTCTACACGACATCGTAGCGGTACGTCTTTGCCGGTAGGGTGGTAATTAGCCTGAAGCCTCCCACCAGCCAGATCTGAACCAATCATGAAAACCTCAATCGGCCCAGACCAGGGATTGAACCCAAGACCTCCGTCTTGTTAACCGCTCACGCCACTGTGCCACGGAGGCCGTCAAAATTACCTATTAAAACAACAAAAGAGTCTCGTCTAAAAATCATCAAAGACAAACTCTTTTCAGAATTCAGAACTTAAAAGCTGAAATAACCATTTTAAGAACAGATAGAATAACATCCATTGTCTCAATATTTCAATCTTGAGGTGGTCCGCCTTGTTTTTTCCGAGATCAAAAAGGAAGTAGCGTATTAATTAATCCCCTCATCAATCATTGCCACTTTCACCCTTAATGCTGGCGTCATTCACATTGTTACAAGTCAACAGAATCTGGCGAAAAATAAAAGTTACTGTTATTTCCCCTTTTATTAATCGTGGGGTATTGCGTTGGGTCGAATATTACGCACGTATATTATTACTTCTCACCCGATGGCATGCGCTAGGGTTAACTAGGGTAGGCACTTTACTTGCAAATTATTATTATCAATAATTATTGTCAGGGCTAGATCTCCTTATTTAGTTTCGACCCACCACGCTGCTCCAGTGCAGGATTGTATGACAATTGGAAATTGTTTAATAAACCTTTAATAAGCACTATCACCTTATGATTATAATCGGGACTGACGGCTTAACGTGATCTCCGAGGTACAGGGGTGTCATCATCATCGTCGTCATTAACAGCCAATGGAAGTCCACATAGCTAGCACATAGGCCTTTTGTAGGGACTTCCAAACAACACCATACTGAGCCACCTGCATCCAGCGAATCCCTGCGACTCGCTTGATGTCGTCAGTCTACCTGGTGGGGGGTCGACCAACACTGCGCTTTCTAGTGCGGGGTCGCCATTCCCACTTTGGGACCCCAACGTCCATCGGCTCTTCGAACTATGTACCCCGCCTATTGCTACTTCAGCTTCGTAACTCGTTGAGCTATGTTGGTGACTTTGGTTCTTCTGCAGATCTCCTCATTTTTGATTCGATCACGCAGAGATACTCCTAACATAGCTCGTTCCATAGCTCGCTGTGTGACTCTCTGTACCTAAATAGTAATATTAAATTACGTCAACCTTCAGATATGGACTAAATCCTGGAAATTATTTTATCAGATAATGTAATTCGGCGATCGTTCCAATATCAAAATTCAGCGACGACATATTTAATACAGTTAAGGAAGTATTGAAGAAAATCAATAATCTCAGTCAAAGTTTATATTGGTCCCCTTCAGACGGACAACGAGATGGGAGGAAAACGTTTTGCTATTTCAGGGCAATCTTTTGACATCCGGTCGAGGCACGAGCCAGGCAATTAACTACGGGAAGTTCTCTAATGGTGTATACAGACGTAAACGTAATTCTCTAGTCGAAAGCGTCCCGAAACCCATAAGGTCATTACTTTTAATGGATCATTATGATGAATTAATTATTAAGTTTCGCAACTTTAAAGTTTACAGCAATAAAATTACTATATTTCTATAGTCGTGATAGCCCAGTGGATCAAAATCTTTGGCTAGAGCTTGGAACGACGAAAAGTTATTAGTCAACTAGATCAACATCTTCCAAGGATACGATTACCACAATTTAGTTTAGTACATGTCGCAATACTTACCTATAAAGACTGAAGAGACCTAAGTGGATATGAGCTCTGCTTTCGATTCGGAGGGCGCAGGTTCTAATCCGGTTCGGGGCATGCCCCTCCAACTTTTCAGTTGTGTGCATTTTAAGAAATTAAATGTCACGTGTCTCAAACGGTGGACGAAAAACATCGTGAGGAAATACATACCAGAGAATTTTCTTATTATTCTCTGCGTGTGTGAAATCTGCCAATCCGCATTAAGCCAGCGTGGTGGACTATGGCCTAACCCCTCTCATTCTGAGAGGAGACTCGTCCTCAACAGTGAGCCGAATATGGGTTGTTAGTGATGATAGTGATGACCAAACAAAAAAGACGTTAATTACAATATCCTTAACAGTTAAATCAACAAGTTTAATAAATGTACCCAATCAAGTAGTTGCAAAGTGGAGCTCATTGAAACTTCGTACAAATGGACCGCGCAAATTACTTTGCGGATTGTTTTTATGCTTCCGAACGGCTTCGAACCCTTTTACTTTAGGGCCCTTGACACGCATTACATCAATTGTTGTCTTACCAACAAATAATGTTATCGAATTATGTTTACATACATGTACAAGTCTTGTATGTACTGTTAAAATACACTACGGCGAAAACAAAAGGAAGGGGAGATTTTCGCAGTCTACGTACCTATGTATTTACGTATATTCATTCGTTGTAACTATTATTTGTTTCTATATTGAATGTAATTCGATTTGTCACTAGGGCTTGAGTTACGGATTTTTTTTAAGTTGAGAAAACAATTGATGATTTGATGATTTTTTTAAGTAAAAGTTGAATGAACAAATAATCATCCTGATTAAAAACGATTTTTTACCTTTAACAGATCAACATTTTGCAGGATATGCAAGGAAATATTTCAAATTGGCCCGCTATCATCCTTTCAAGACAAATATTCCTTTTCCCCTCCCAATAGTCGGAAAAGTCTGTGTTAGGAGTGGCTTCGACATTAGACCAGTGGTCGGGAATCAAACCACCACCTCTCGGTGATGAGCCCTTTACCACTGAGCTATTGACTTATCTTTGAATTATCAAAAAATAAAAACATTCATTCTTAATTTTTTTAAGTTAAAAAATTTCAGTTGGGTTTGACCCCATTCCTAAAATAGTCTTAATGAGTGTGTTAACAGATTAGAGGTTACATAATACGGCAATTATTATATGAAAAAAAAGGAATTTCCTCAAGTCAACGAATCAGTCTAAAGCCTTGAACCTAGTTTTGCGAAAACTAATATTGGCCTTGCCGTGATAGCCCAGTGGATATGACCTCTGCCTCCGATTCCAGAGGGTGTGGGTTCGAATTCAGTCCGGGGCATGCACCTCCAACTTTCCAGTTGTGTGCATTTTAAGAAATATCACGTGTCTCAAACAGTGAAGGAAAACATCGTGAGGAAACCTGCACACCAGAGAATTTCTTAATTCTGCGTGTGTGAAGTCTGCCAATGCGCATTGGGCCAGCGTGGTGGACGCCTAACCCCTCTCATTCTGAGAGGAGACTCGAGCTCAGCAGTGAGCCGTATATGGCTTGACAACGACGAATATTGGCCTTAAAAAGGATCTGAATACAAAAAAAAATCGTATTTACAAAAATCAGAAACATGAAATATATTCCAAAATAAACCGTGTCAGCGGTTGTTTTTCCCGGTATGTTTATTGAAACATAATTTAAGGTTCAATCCAGTCGGCTCCAAAACACGCGAAACTCTCATAAGTTTATTCAAACCAAAACAAGGTGTGCCCGTGTGAAATCTCATTTACGGAAATCCGTGGAAAAGTTGGCTCGGCTGCGGTTGGATATATTAGGTAAACAGGTGAACGTACAGTGACACTAGGGAAATTTTATATCGAAAACATCCGAACATCCCTTAAAAGAACCTTTATTATTTGCAGTACTCGAAGATACTGATACTTACTGATATTAACATAAAAATGGAACCGACTTTAAAGACGTATTTTAGTTATTTTGATTTCAACACAAAATTACTAATTCATTTTCATGAAAACGAATCTGGAGATATAGTTTTCCAAACAAATAACGGTTTTTTTTTAATTGGTTAATAAATTACGAGGTAACAAACATTAAAAAATAAAATACGGGTCGAACCTTCTTCTTTTTTTGAACTCGGTTGAAAATAAACTGCTGTCCTGCGGACTCATTACGAACCTATATTGATTACCTAAAGTGCTGACTGCTAAGTGCTTACCCTAGTCACAAACCTTGTACACTCTACGAGGAATTGAGTGTTCACCTCCCCGCTCCTACGTGGGTTGGCGGGCTGATAGTGATAATTATTATCTGTAACGATTACCTACTATCCTTCAACACTTCATTTTCATCATTAACAGCCGATGGACCTCCACTGCTGAACATAGGCCTCTTGCATGGACTTCCATAAAAAACAGTCTCGAGCCGCCAGCATCCAGCGGCTCCCTGCAATACGCTTGAGGTCCTCAGTACTCAGAACATCGACCAACACTGCTCTTTCCGGCACGGAATCGCAATTTAAACACTATTAAATTGTCATCATCATCATATCAGCCGTTGGACGTCCACTGCAGGACATAGGCCTTTTGTAGGGACTTCCAAACATCACGATACTGAGCCTTCTGCATCCAGCGAATCCCTGCGACTCGCTTGACGTCGTCAGTCCACCTGGTAGGGAGTTGGCCGACTCCCTACCAGGTGGACTGACGCTGCGCTTACTAGTGCGGGGTCGCCATTCCAGCACTTTGGGACCCCAACGTCCATCGGCTCTTAAAATGTGAGTGCAATGAATAAGAAAATGAGCAATTTATGTGTCTTTTCTGAAATTAGCAGGTTTTCCTCGGAAAAAATTATGTCATCAGAAGACTAGCAAAGAACAGATTGAAATAAATTCATTGTTTTCGGTTTGTTTTTAAATATTCCTATATTTTTTAGCTAATGGAGGAATGATCTTTAATTATTGAAATAAAATTCAAAAATGGAAATAGCTTCATGGAAATTACAGTTAAATATTCAACGTCGCCGGGAAAATAAAATATTTAATTAGCAAAGAGCAAGCAAAAGAAGATCTTGAATATATTCATAATTATTTAATTGTTTTGCTTATGATAAACAGAAGAACTTAAGTGCTGAAATAAACGAAAAATTGTCATTGCAATCGTCAAAAAAGATACTTTATATTACTAAAACTTAAAAGTATGGTTTAATTTGTTCTAGAATGTAAAAAGCCATTAGGTTAGACAGGTAAACTCTATGAATAAATTACCGAAGGGCCAAATTTAGGCTATAATAATTACTTTACGCGCGCCCAAAAAAACTTTAAATATCCAAAAGATTTTAATAACGTGTTAATTATTATGTCCATAAAAGCAAACCTAAAGAGGGTTAGGGCTAATACAAAATTATCTACAGCATCAAGTTACACGAAAGCCCTTCCAAATAGCTATAAAAGTATAAAAAATGGCAGTTATTAAGATAAATATATTAGTGGTAAATAAATTAATTTTACGAAATTCATAACATTTTAGTTTTATTTAGTACTAGCGGACGCCCACGACTTCGTCCGCGTGAAATTTAGTTTTTCACAAAGCCCACGGGTACCATGGACTTTTCCGGGATAAAAAGTAGCCTATGTGTTAATACAGGCTATAATATATCTAAATTTTTTGTATTTTTAATATTTCAAAAGTTTCAGCTTTCAGGTGAGATTGTATTCAAGGACTAATTTGTAAATAATAAAAAACAACGTTTTACTCGACTAAAACCTTATTTCGCAACGTACTTAACCTACGGAACTACCCGTAGTTCGAGATTAGTGCGGGCTTTAACAACCTTGTTTCTATACACTACTTATTACTTATAAAATAAATGACATTATGCGAAGTGCGATTCTTCGTCACGCGATGTCTAACAGCGCAATAAAGTTAGCAGAAAGAAAACTTTGCACGGCGACAGCGGACGGCTCCTTTGCGTATTATTAACGTAGCCAGGGTACTAGAGCCGTGCTATAGTTAGTTTTCCACTTTCGCGAGAGCGAAAATATATGGGGATTTAATTTGGATTATTTCTTTTTCTGTTATATTACTTTCTGAAGTAATAGAAATATAAAACGAAATTACGGTTATTTCGCGAATTAAATTCCTATTTAGGTCCTTTCGCACATTAAATAAGAAGTAAAACAAGGTTAGCCGACACCGTAGCACTCGTTCGAGATTAGTGCGGGCTTTAACGCCCCTGTCTCTATACACTACTTAGTACTTTAAATAAATGACATTATGCAAAGTGCGATTCTTCGTCACGCGATGTCTAACAGCGCAATAAAGTTAGCAGAAAGAAAACTTTGCACGGCGACAGCGGACGGCTCTTTTGCGTATTATTAACGTAGCCAGGGTACTAGAGCCGTGCTTTATTTCGCTTTCCACTTTCGCGAGAGCGAAAATAGGTGGAGATTTAATTTGGATTACTTCTTTTCCTGTTATATTATTTTTCAAGGTAATTGAAATATAAAACGAAATGATGATTTTTTGCGAATTAAATATATTTAAGTCCTTTGAGGTTTTCTTTGTTTATATTTTCTTTTTTGTTTATTTGTGCTATTAAAAGGAATATTTTTTTTTCTTGCTTGCTGACATTATTGTTGAATTTTTATATATTTCAATTCGCATTCGCAGTATCAAAATACGATGTAAACAATAATAATAGATGGTATTGCAACTTAAATTTATTATTCGAATGTTAATTTTAAGCTTACGTAAACAAAAACTGTTTACTTACGGTGCATTGCATGAACAAACTCCGAAATAGTTTTTAACTAGTCGGTGATATTCCAAATATTAATTTACATTATTTAGCTCATTGTAAATACACGCGTTAGTTTTATTTAAATTATAACGGTAAATAGAGACGTTAGTTTTTTATTTAAATTTTCATGGTAAATACAAACGTTGGTTTTTTATAAAAAAATATAAATAAAAATTGTTTTAATATTTTTAATTGCCTTGTTGGTCGAGTGGTTAGCCTGTGTGGCAACGGATTAAAAGATCCTGGGTTCGAGGCCTGGTTTGCATTAAAAGATACCTAAGCTCCTTACTTCACAATTATAATTCATGGCCTTGAGTCGAAGTTGGTGATGTTACAGCTTCGTGTCTTGGAGAGTACTTTACGCCGTCGGCCCCAATCATTATCATTACTAGCGGATGCCCGCGACTTCGTCAGTTTTTCACATATCTCGTGGGAACTATGGATTTTTTCGGGATAAAAAGTAGACTATGTGTTAATTCAGAGTAAAATCTATTTACTTAGCGTAAGCTTACACATAATGAACATCTTGAATAATTTCTAATACGAAAATGTTACTACTCCCTACAAGACTACTTCGCTGATACTTCAAAAATGGTTGTAATTTTGTTACCATTTAACTTAATGTCATTTAATTTGAAAAAAAAAATATTAACTAAATATTTGTATCTATACTAATATTATAAAGCTGAAGAGTTTGTTTGTTTATTTGATTGAACTCGCTAATCTCAGAAACTACTGGTTCGATTTGATAAAATCTTTCAGTGTTAGATAGCCCATTTATCCAGGAAGGCTATAGGATATATATTATCCCCGTATTCCTACAGGAACGGGAACCACGCGGTTAACACCTCGCGGCATCAGCTAGTACCTAATAATGGTGAAACATAGTAACCTAATACGTAAGAACATCTTTATGTGACTAAAAGTAATGTTTCTTGCAAATAAATGCTTCTGATTCTGATTCTAATGTTTTTAAGACATTTCTAAACGAAAGTAGCGTGTCGGCTCTATCTTATCTGGTCGTGTTGTAGAATCTGTTTGAGCTAAAGTCGTCACGTCCCACCGCTGATGAGCCGTGGACGTGATATCACTCACTTGTACGTGACCCTTCGCATTATTTCAAAATTTGCGCCTTAACTTTAATGTAAGAGTAGAAACACTCCTTTAACTCCTTATCTTACGCTTGTTTAAGACGCCGCGGTTAATTAAAACGTAGGCATCCACTTACCCGCATCGTATTTATTGGACGCATCGCATCAAACGGATTTTACAGTAGATAAAATCCGTTCGGCTGAAGCCTCCCACCAGCCAGACCTGGACCAAGTAAAAAAACCTCAATCGGTCTAGCCTAAGGCGATTTATTTAGAAATAACCAAAATTTTTGCTGGTGGGAGGATTCGGCCGTGGCTAGTTACCACCCTACCGCCAAAGACGCACCGCTAAGCGATTTAGCGTTCCGGCACGAAGGAGTGTGAGATTTGTCCTACTCCTAACAAGTTAGCCGGCTTCTATCTCAATTGCATCGTCACTTACAACAGATGAGATTGTAGTCACGGGCTAACTTGTAGAGAATTAAAAAAAAAACCCAAATGCGTCTAAGAATACGTCTAATAGTTTCTAGAGTTATCTCGTTTAACAAGTCTTCATTAGTTGTAGTATGTACGGATAGGTATAATTATGAAAAAGAGAAAAATGGGAAAAGTTTACGCTCGGTTCATAGAGCTTTGGACTAAATTTTTTAATAAAGGCCGAAATGTTGGCTCTTTCCCCGCTCAAGTGGGAACAGGAAAAAACGCCTTTAATGATCCTCGGGGTAGTTATTAATAGGGCAAATTAATCTTTCCCTAAAAGAAATATTTCTTTTACTGGGGTATTGGGGCCCTGTTTTTAAGCCTCCAATTAATTTGAGGATCGATTCAGATTATAGTGTCAATCACTTCCCGGGCACACGAGTGATAATTACTTACGAGTCTCCGTAGAAAATTCTATACAATTATTATATCTATAGCGTTGCATCATCATCATTATTTGAATGGCCAGCAGGTCTAACAAGCTACGATTAACATAGTTATTTCGTAAAAGTAGACAAATATCAACCAATAGCGTTACAGCCGGATATATCGCTATCTCTTTCATTAAGTTGAGACGAATGAGATGGGCTCAGATCCCTTTGGAATTTTATTGCACTCAAATTCACCAACAAAATTGTTTGTCGTATTTTGAGGGAACATCCAAAATTCTATGTTTTTACACTATATACAACTATGTGTAGTGTAGTAGTGGAACGTTAATGAACAGTTTATCCATTAAAAAAAGTGTCAACTAGCCTATTGGTCTGAGGACAACCCACCACCTCCCATGGCCTTTTCAACCTCTCGGTAATTTGGCCGAATCGAAAGAAGGCAACCCTGGTACTTGCTCTTGGCGTGTTCCCGGGATGCCTTCATGACTCCCTACAAGTTAATTTCTCTTTTCGCTCCTTGATACTCACTCTCCCTCTTCTGGGGCTGGACGACACACGACGTTGAGATCCGCTTGCTCGCCGCGGTCCATGCATCACCTTCGACCGGTGGTCAACGGTCCAGAACGCTCCGCCTCGCGTGCCTATTGATCTGAGGAGATGGGACTGGAACTACTTGTCCGCCATTGGTCGACATTTATTATTTATTGGCTAGGCTTGTAAAAAGAGAATTTGGAGCTGAGACCAACCACACAGCCCAAATGCAAGTTGATGTTGAGGGTTATGTGTTTAACTCTGTAACGACTCTCTGAATGAGTGATAATGGAAATGTGCTTTACGAAGCGCAGGGGGTAAAGGAAAATATCTGGAATAATATAAAAGCTTAATATTTAAAACAATAAAAAGAAAGAAAGAAAAGAAAAGAAAGATAGAAAATGCGTTCATTTGAACATAACGCCACTCATCACAACATCTCTAATACATCCAGGACAAAATCCAATGTGTGGCATAGTCCAGAAAATGGCCAGCATAATGCTACATGACCTTTTAAAAGGGGGTATGTAAATACATAGTAATACGGTTTAATTATTGTAGTAGAGAGCAAAACAAACATTTCACGCAGCAGTTTTCTATTTTCAAATCAAATATTATGTGCAATGTACATTATACATATCTTTAAATTCTATATTAAGGCCTGTATTAAGGCCATGATTAAAAATATCCAAGGCCTTTCCCATAGTTACAGGCTCGATCATATTACAAAGAAAACATAATAGTACGTTTCCGATAAGTTAAAAAGGCCTGGAATGAAAACTGGGAAATTGACCTTTTTCCTAAGATGGGACCGATG
This sequence comes from Bicyclus anynana, assembly GCF_947172395.1. Taxonomy (NCBI): domain Eukaryota; kingdom Metazoa; phylum Arthropoda; class Insecta; order Lepidoptera; family Nymphalidae; genus Bicyclus; species Bicyclus anynana. Next base: position 11,735,782 of record NC_069083.1, read on the forward strand.
TTCTCTTTAATATAAATAAGAAGCTACAAAAAGTTGGGTTTCAATAAATGAAATATCGCAGGGAATTTTATATTGCTTTGGGAAAATTAACAAATAGCTTCTACAGGTGAAATTTGAAGTTAAAGATAGGCAAATATATTCCTGGATCAAAAGAATTTTTAGGATATTTCCAAATAGTCACCACAATGTACGAAGTAATTTAGTTATGCTTTCGAAGGCCAAATTTCTTATTGGTACAGAAAATAAATAAACTTTTAATAATACGAGTATTATTGGTAACTAGCGGACGCCTACGACCCTGTTTGCGTGAAATTTCGTTTTTTCACAAAGGAGGTTGGCGTAAGGGGGAGTCACACTCAGAAGTATCGTACACTCATACATTTGTATTGATTAAAAATATTATTTTATAAGATGCTTGTAAAAAAATATTGAGATTTTACAAAACGGGAATCAAGATGACTTGAATACTTAGCATAGTAAAATTGTTCTATTTGTTGCCTGAGACCGAAACGCCTTGTCGTATTTATAAAGCATTCACGCAGTTGTATGTCAGCGGCGGTGTTTTTTAGTATAAAATTCACATTTATTCGTATGCATAGATAGGGTCCTGCCTTCTAATTTTATGGTATATCTTTTTTCTCCCTGCATTTCAAGATTGGTTACCATTTGTTTTTTTTTTAGTTTAATCACGATTGACAACTATTAATGGGTTTCCATTATGTACGCTACTTCTATCTTCTAGTCCCAAAATACATGCAACCTCGCCATTCTCCTTTGGTAATCCAAGGTAAAATCTATGTTCATTTCAAATTCAGCCAAATCGATTTAGTAGTTGCGCCGTAAAGGAGTAACAAACATATTTAGATACAAACTTACGCCTTTATAATATTAGTGATTAGATAAAGCTCCTATATCTTTATTAATCGAAAAGCCTGTATTAGCCGGACCTTCGGCAATTTACAAAAGCTGAAAGTTTGTCTGCCCATACTCCTACCCTAGTTAAATACAATAAGCGACGCATATTCATCAAATATTTGCCGGGTTCGGCAACAGTGACTAAAATGTCTGATTATTCAAACGAGGGCTTCATCTATTACATTAATATTATATAGAGGTACAGTTGGTGTTATTGTAGAGGTAATCTCTGGATCTACTGGGAAGATTTTGAAAATACTTAAATAACTAGAAAGCGACTTTATTTGTGAGTGTAACAGGCACATATTTTATTATCTGTATACCCGCATTCTCACGGGAACTGGTACTGCGCGGGTGAAATCGCAGGGCGTCGGCTAATGTAGCTTAGATAGGTAGGTAAAGCTTGGCAACCTCGTTCGTAACACTCCCGATGGTCCGCGTAGGCCGGGGGGCGTGTAGCGATGGAAGAAAAACCCACGACTAATGCACCTCTCTTCCCCACACGCACGTTTTAACACCCGCGCAGTCTTTCTCCCCGTTGTCCGCATAGCATGGGAGAATCATCGACGAACTTACCAGACTACACGAGTGGGTACCTAAAATTGGGGTAGGTACCATCAAGATTAATCAAATAGCGAAGATCTGGTCGTAATACTGATTTTATGATCAAATCGTCGCTATTTAATTAAACTCTAACTTTATGCTTTAAAACAAGACATTACAGCATTTGTCATGTTTTTACGAAAATTAAATGTAATTGTTTAATGTTGATAGATGTTGTTTTAAATTGAATATTACATTATTTTGATGAATGCCCAATCTTCGATGCCTAAATAATTTTGCGGCAACAAAACCTATCGTCAAAATGTCATTGATATATAAAAAAGATACGGAGTTAGCCATAAATTGGAGGACCGTCATAAATATGAGCATAGCCAATATATTGTATCTCTACTTTTACGTTTTATGCCTACAATATTAGACTTTTTGTAACATGCTGACAGCTCGTGTAACATCGATGTTAACGTTTACAACGGAAATAATAAATTTTCAGAAAGAAAACAACATTTTGTTTATTATACCTAAACTACACAATCCGCCTTTAATTAATAATTGTTGTTGTTCACATAGAGATATCAGATCACAGATCTGCACTGTTACATAGTTGATATAGTATCAAATACTTAGTAGATGCATAAATGTAATGTACCTTATTGTAACTATGGGCCTCATAAGAAGGTTCAGAGTCACACAGCGGGCGATGGAACGAGCTATGTTAGGAGGATATCTGCGTGATCGAATCAGAAATGAGGAGATCCGCAGAAGAACCAAAGTCACCGACATAGCTTAACGAGTTGCGAAGCTGAAGTGGCACATAGTTCGAAGAGCCGATGGACGTTGGGGTCCCAAAGTACTGGAATGGCGACCCCGCACTAGTAAGCGCAGTGTTGGCCGACCCCCCACCAGGTGGACTGACGACATCAAGCGAGTCGCAGGGATTCGCTGGATGCAGGTGGCTCAGTATCGTGATGTTTGGAAGTCCCTACAAAAGGCCTATGTCCTGCAGTGGACGTCCATCGGCTGATATGATGATGATGATGATGAATGTACTTTATTTTATATAGTAAGCTGTTTAGTTCCTCATTCATTGTACATACTGCAAAGATGTGAAATACCCTGCCAGCTTTGATTTCCGTTACTTCAAAGTCCAGAGTAAATGGACATCTTCTATAGATAATTCGCATTTCGACATCGATTATCGTCAGGGTTGATTGTGGTCAAGCTCACTCGTGATGATCAGCATCATGAAATATTTTATGCCCATAAGTTGAAAAAAGGGGTTAAAAAAACACGGATTTTGTCTAGAACTATAACTGTACTAGCGGACGCCTGTGACTTCGTCCGCGTAGAATTTAGTGTTTCACAAACCATGAACCATGGATTTTTCCGGGATAAATTTTTTCAGCTAAATTTCAGCTAATTTGGTTCAGTAGTCGAGGCATGAAAGAGTAACAAACATTCATATCATCAAAATTATCAGTTTTCGCAAATCTCGGGATACCATAATTTTTTTTGGGATAAAAAGCAGCCGATGTGTTAATCCAGAGTAAAATCTATTTCCATTCCAAATTTCAGCCAAATCGCTTCTGTATTAGCGGCGTTAAAGAGTAACAAACATCCAAACATCCTTACAAAATTTCGCGTTTATAATATTAGTAGGATCCCCATTTGCAATGGAAACGAAGCTGCACGTATTCGCAAATAAAATATTTATTTGTACAGTTATAAGTTTAGTTGAAATACATTTCTATTTACAAACATAACCACTTTAATTTTTATAATAAATATTTGTATAATACATAATGACATGACACGCAGCGGGCGATGGAACGAGCTATGCTAGGAGTATCTCTGAGTGATCGAATCAGAAATGAGAAGATCCGCAAAAGAACTAAAGTCACCGACATAGCTCAACGTGTCGCAAAGCTAAAGTGGCAATGGGCGGGGCACACAGTTCGAAGAGCCGAAGGCCGTTGGGGTCCATCAAACGAGTCGCAGATATTCGCTGGATGCAGATGGCTCAGTACCGTGATGTTTGGAAGTCCCTACAAAAGGTGTCCTGCAGTGGACGTCCATCGGCTGACATGATGATAATGATGATGATAAAATAAAAATCATTATTAAACAGATGGTTTATGGTGTGGTTAAATCAATGTTTGTCATTATAATATTAGTCCAACATTACGCTCACAACAATAGTAAAATCAATCACAGTATCGCCAATACAACAGACAGTGTTCCGTATCGGAAAAAGCGGAACACAAGCTGTGCAACAACCGCATTAATAATTTATCAGGCATGACGTCTGTTTGCTAATAAAGCGCAAATTTGCGATGGAAATATTAATAAAAGCAGCTTGCACCGGAACTCGACTCGAAACGCCGGCCACCCAATGACAAATGACCAGTTGCAACTTTCATTTAGTTTCCATTTAAATTAAACAAGCAAATCAGTAAACATTCATGCAATTTCTATTTCTTGTGCTACCATTTAAATCTGTGTACGCTTCAAAGTGCCTGTGATCTATGTTCACAAAATGGAAAATGCGCGAAAGAACTCATCTTGATACGTCCATTATTATTAAATTGATACTGTTTATCGAAAATAACTTCTTTTTTGACGTAACAACGTTTTATAATTCGATGGAGCTGGCTGCATAATCCAAAGAGATGACGTCACGCGTCGTTCCCTCGCTCTAGGGAAAAATGCAACCATTCCATCAGTTGATGACGTTGTCACGTTCAACTATTGTCAGTAAACGAACTTAACAGACAACCGATGTTTTGAACCACTTCTTTGGTGTTTATATTTATTTTATAAACGACAGATTCAAGATCGGTTCCCATTAGCTTGGCTCAATAAACTAAAAAAATTCCGCTGGTTAGTTGATACCTTGTCATTTAAATTCAATTAAATTTTACACTGAAGCAATTTGACATAATTATGAAAAATATCTCAATTCTATAATATCTTATTATCATCATAATCGCTCACATTGTAAAGCGATGTCTACCCACTGTTTCAGTGGGCGAGAGACTTTGAGTCAAAGTAAGTAACATCATATACTCAGAGGCACAATTATCCGCCCACTTTAATATACTCGCATCATATCAAAGTGACGCATACTTATATAATTGGAAATGGAAAAATTTAATCCAAAAAATTCCAATCACTTTATATTGAGACTTTTTATTTAATTTTACAAAACCTCCGTACGACAAAAAGGCACTGGCAAAAGATGATTCAGCATTTGTTGGGCTGCCCATCTCTAATTGAATACTACTTTATTTCCATCATCATAAAATCCCTACCGAATCGGATTGTTGGCCTAAATAAATGTAACCTTCGACTCTCCTTCGGATTAGGTCATCTAATATTATGAGGATTACACTCATATCATATGACCTTTATTCAATCTGCAAATGTGGAGTATAATAAGTCAATCTTTCTGCGGAATTGGGTTGTCTTACAAATCAATTTCTTACTTTTTTGAGTTATTAAATATTACAGTATTTAAATATTTAAATTGTGGATATAATTCTTACTTAATAGGCCATATTAATTATTTTCATTTTTCATTTTGTTACTAACTGTTGCCCGCGATTACGTTCGTGTGAAATTCATATTTTCACGAACCTCGCGAGAAGCATGGCTTTTTTCCAGAAATCTATATAATTAGCAAAAGATTAAGGAAGGAAGTCTAAAACGATATAGTTCAGTATATGTTGTAGGAGTAAAAAACATATATATTTATACTATCGCCTTTATAATGTTAGCCAATGATCTGTGACCGCCATCTTGGCGCAAGTAATGACTACTCCTGTGATAAGCTATGTAGTTCGGACACGAAGTCTGTGGTCAAATCAAAATTAAGAAAAATAGGTTTTCTTGAAAGAAAAATCTCAATAAGAGACTGAAAAAAACGCTGATGTCTATTTTTTTTTTAGCTGATTATCTTAAAATTAAGAATCAGTTTGATTAAGTTACCAATCAAAAAACCTCATCATAATCGATCCATTTGTTTAGAAGCAACGATGCGACCGACAGACAAGTATAAAATTTGTCGTTTTATTTGAATGGATTTGAATTGGCATTTGACCTCTCTTTTGTATTTTTAAATCTTGTATCATTTGCAGACGCCTTGATATACAATACAATTTCAAGCCCAATATACTCGTATCATAGATAAGTTAAACTATTTAAATTTTAAATTTCACGAGTGGGGAGGTTTTTGCTTTATAATACCGCCATACTGATTTATCACTCGCGTGATGGCCGACATCGCAAGGCGCTGTAACCGGGAGATATATGGCCTCTTTGAAGCGCAGAAAGATGGGTAATTTCATTGAATTTATGAACGTATCACCGCTGAAATTGCGATGTTGAAAATTTGGACCCAAAATTGTGATAAACATTGTGTCCGATGTTGTGAAGTGAAAGAAAATTATTACAATCTTAAATCACTCGGGGCATAATGAAACATGAGCCGTGATAGCCCAGTGGATATAACCTCTGCCTCCTCCAACTTTTCAGTTGTGTGTATTTTAAGAAATTAAATATCACGTGTCTTAATCGGTGAAGGAAAACATCGTGAGGAAACCTGCATGCTAGAGAATTTTCTTAATTATCTGCGTGTGTGAATTCTGCCAATCCGTATTGGGCTAGCGTGGTGGACTATTGGCCTTACCCCTCTCATTCAGAAAGGAGACTCAAGCTCAGCAGTCAGCCGAATATGGGTTGATGACGACGATAATGATAAAAAGGGGGTAGGTAAGTTAACACCAACTCTAAGCTAAAAAAATCTAGTTTATTAAAATTGGTCTCTTTCGTAGAGCTAATAATTTAAGCCTTGGTAACTCAACGTTCAAGGGTTTAACTGAAAAACTTTCCCTACTTTAAAAGGGCATTAAGCTCTTTCATATTTATTTATAAGTCACCAGCGCTCGCGGTGGCTCTCGTTCCCGTAGGAGTACGGCGATAATATATAGCCTATAGCCTTCCTCGATAAATGGGCTATCTAACACTGAAAGAATTTTTCAAATCGGACTAGTAGTTCCTGAGATTAGCTCGTTCAATCAAACAAAAAATCAAACTCTTCAGCTTTATATATTAGTATAGATATAGATTTTCATGAATGTTTGAATGAATGAGGCTATATATTATCCCCGTACTCCTACTGTAACGAGAACCACGTGGGTGAAACCGCACGGCATCAGCTAGTTTAATATAAAAGTAAAAATAAATGATTGAAATAACAAAAATGGCTTCTAAGCACAGAAGGCATTTAAAAAACTAAAACGCAAAATAAGTAGGTAAACCATCACTAAAATGCTTTTCCTTTAAATTAAAATTTTTAGACTACACAAAGGAATTAAATCTCGTAACAAAAGTGCGAAACTGTGTCAAGACCTAACGTTACAAAGAGTTCAAACTCCTGTTTTATAAAATTAAAACTCGTTTAACTTGTGCTAATCGGTTAGAAAATTCATACAGCGCAAATAGTATTTACGTGAATATTCGATCAATGAAAATAGCGAACCTTTCACAATAGTTTATGAAACATTTGCATGCATTAATTGTAGTTTTTAAAATCGCTTTTAACGAGAACACATTTTTTTATTACAAGTTAGCCCTGGATTATAATCTCACCTGACGGTAAGTGATGATGCAGTCTAAGATGGAAGCGGGCTAATTTGTTAGGAGGAGGATGAAATCACACCCCTTTCGGTTTCTACGCGATATTAAAAAAGGCATTTCTAAATATGACGTTTCTTAAACAAAATATTTGAGAATAATTAATGTTAAGTATAATTAATGGAGAAATGTATCGCCTTTTTTCATCCACTCTTGATTCGGGCGAGATACTTCAGCAAGGTATCGTATTAAACATCATGCATCAAACAAAATACATATTTTCCACCCACGTACTTTTGTTCACAGACAAAACATACAAGTGAAACAAACTGCAGCATTTCAAAGATGTTTCACATGTATCACGGGCGCGTGTTCTGCTACAAGACATTGCGCGGAACGATTCTTAATGTTGCAAAACAGCGTTTTCGGACATTAAGCTGCAAGCTGTTGCAAGACATTTGTTTCAGTGAGAAATTCTACCAATTTTTTTAGTGTTTTTATCTCTGAATAATATTTAAGAAAGATTTTTACGAAATGATATTACTCCTCGGGACTTATGCTAATTAGATTCACTAGGTTGTTGTCGTTTTATTTAAAATATCTGAGCGTCAGAGATTTTTTCTTACCTTTACTTGAAATTATCTACTTCATAAAATAATATTTCAAATACAAGACGAATTTGGTATGTTTTATAAACTTGGTATGTTGTTCGTGTTTAATTACCAGGATTATGATATTGTCAAATTAAGATTACTTAACAAATAATTATTTATTAACTAATAATAAATGAATTATTTAACAATTAATTCATAGTTTTACACTTTTATTTAATTATTTATTCCCAATATAAAGTTTTTAATAAATAGAACCTGCACTGGGTCCCCAATTTTTGAAAACAGATTCTTTTATAGAGGAAAAGATTCGAAATTATTCTGAAGTTTCAGACAGATTATTAGAAATTACTATAGAATCTGCATTCACTATTATTCAAAAATGTATTTTCGTCCCTAAATCTACTCATTGTCCCATTTTTGGAAAAAATTGCCAGCTTTGGAACAAATTGACAAAATTACAAAAATTAAAGTGTCGGATTAAACAAATTCAAAATAAAAAAAGTAATAATAAATTAATTAGTTGTTTAATAATTAAGATTAATTTAACTTGACCCGCTTCCAAGCATCTCGAAATAATGGCTAAAATAGAGTTATCAAAATTAATATTTTTCTGTACACTTCGTGCGCGAGTCCGACTCGCTCATGGCCAGTTTATTTAAGTTAAGTTGATTAAATTCTTCTTTTCCATAAAAGCAAAGAATTTATTAAATTTTCCTACTTCAAGTTGGTATGTATGTGACTCTACTGCCAGATTAGACGGCACATTCTACTGAGCCGGTAAGAACTATCTCTCAAAAAAAAAAAAAACATTTCCAAGAAGTAACTTTTTGACGTAGGCACAAGACGTGAAATACCTAATTAGAGTCAGCTGAAAAATTTCGCTACGAGGCTCGACCTAAATAGAAATAAGACATTTTGTAAACATTTTACTGCGGGCCAGCCTGTGACGATATTGTGGGCGCTGTCGTTGCAAAATGACACTTTTTACTGCCTCCGACGACACTTCAGATGTTATGCCCTCACCATAGATGTCGTTATACAGCGGCATTGAGATACCAAATGCCCAGAAAATAGCGTACCTGTAGAAAATTTCTCGAAATTTATGGCTTCCGCATCCGTAGCCCCGATACGCCTAGGAACGGTCATCATTACTTATAACGACCGAACTGGTATTTTAAAATAGGTTAAGTACTACGTTTCAAGAAAAAGAGCTTTCTTACAGTAACAAGTGCAATCTTTTATTTTATTTAACGACAAGACAGAGCTTGAATGCGGTCTCGCTTAATGTTAAGTGACGACGCACAATTACATTGGAATACCAGACATACCTTATGCTATATTATATTATACTTATCAATTTTTGACTGTTTACAGAGACTCTAATAGTCTCTGTAAAACTTTTAAATTATCTGAAGATGAGAATTTTACTCTTAAATTCTTATAATTTTTAGTAACGCAAAAGGTTCTAAAGAATTTTTGCCAGGACATGTATTTATGTATTGTATGGATGTTTGGATGTATGTTAGATGTTTGTTAATCTTTAACGCCGCTAATACTGAAGTGATTTTGCTGAAATATGGAATGGAAATGGATTTTACTCTGGATTAACACATAGGCTACTTTTTATCCCGAAAAAATCCATGGTTTCCCGAGATTTGTGAAAACTTATGATTTTGATGATATGAATGTTTGTTACTCTTTCACGCCTCGACTACTGAACTTAATTAGCTGAAAGTTGGTATTGAGATATATTATAGCCTGGATTGACACATAGGCTACTTTTTATTCCAAAAAAATCCATGGTTCTCGAGGGATTTGTGAAAAACGAAATTCCACGCAGACGACGTCGCGGGCGTCCGCTAGTCTACACTATATGTTACTCAATTAACAACCTACTCCGACAACACTACGCAGATACGTACACGTTGCAGTTGCTAAACTACGTGTGTTGCCATTAAGTTACACAACTCGTCGAGTTGCACAACTCGTCAAGTTGAACAACTCGGCGACTCGTACTGTCAAGTTAGTATTATTCCAGTCTCTTTTAACGCAACTGAAACAGACAGTATCTATTGTGACGAGCTCGCAACTTCATGCTGACATCCCAGATAAGCTGAAACGGGAACCACAAACTTGCGAGTACTTTCCCATTTCATTAGTCTTGAGATGTTCACACCAACGTCAGCAGCTGCTCTAGTTCAATTATACATGCTCTACTTTTAGTAGTTGCATTTCTCACTTGTTGTTTTATTAAATTTAATTTATAATTGTACGCGAAACGAGGAATAGGATGAAGCTTTTTGCTAGTGAATTTTTGTTCTACAATCTGTTTGTTTTGTATTGTTTGTACAGAGATATATCTCAAGAACATTAAAAAGTAATTTAAAATTAGTCACAATATTTTGCCTACTTGAAATTCTGTAACCGCTGGACATTTTTTCTTCCTACTTTCGATCTGTATATAATCTAAATAGGATTTAGCAATATTTTTTGTTTTAGGTTTAGTTTTTCAATAAAACTGAAGTGTCTTTCTTTGATTTTAAGATAACTGTTTTCTCAAGTGTTTAAGGTTATTAATACAATACTAAAACACAAACTCTAAATCTTTCTGTTTATCCAGGCTAATATAAAGAACGGCTAGAAAAAAATTAATTAGACTTTCACTGGAAGATAGAGGAGCTTATCGAGCAACCTAATATTTAAAATTGTTATCCCTAAAAAAATAACAGTTCATTAAATAGAAATTTTCCTAATTTACCCAGAAAAAAAATAATTCAGAATAAAAATTCTCTAATTAATTTTATTTTTTTAGTAGTCATTATAATATGAATGAATATAAAAATTCTATTGCATTTCTCACATAGATTAAAGATCTCTGTAAACTAAACTGTCGGGTCAAATGCAAGAAGCTTGAAACTTTACGCTTGTCGCAAAAGCTCAAGCACGTACACAAAACTAACTTCCTTGTTTCAGTATCTTCTGCAGACCAAATATTCTAGCTTAAACGTTTTAAGTTTTTAGTACATCTATACTTATATTATAAATTCGAAAGTAAGTCTATCTAAAGTAAGTATATGAGTCTGTATGTCTAATTACCTTTTCACGGTTAAATGCCTGAACCAATCGAGATGAATTTTGGTACAATGGTAATGGGTCCTTTGAGCAGAACATATATTGGTCTATAAGCGATTGAAATATAAACGAGAACTTGAAAATTTCACTCTAATTTTTGCATATACATTGACTATCGTTAAAATGTAAAATGTAATGATAAATAAATGTGGGTGAAAGGTTACACTACTTATTCTTGGCAGAGGAAGTTGCTGGCGTCTGCCTATATAGTATAAACAGGGTATAAAAACAGATGAATAAAAAGTTAAAAAAAAGAAAAGTATGCTGGAATAAATTCCTAAAAACAACCGCCTTTGCACATACTATTCTTTTTGTTAGTATCTTTGTATAATTGTTTTTGATGCAAAAATACGTGATATTTTGACGTATTTTTGCATAAAAATCATGCAACGTTATATAAAAACTAAATTAAAATGATAAACTACTACTATATTAAAATTCAATCTTACTTCCTCAATCCCATCACAATGACTTATTTTTTTGCAACTAATATTATAATAATGTTTGTTTGTTGCAAATAGGCTCCAAAACTATCCGATACTGTTATCAGATTATACTATCGTTTTTCGTCACCAAAGTTACAAAATACATATTAACATCTCGTTGACCGATAAAACAAACCTTGATCCGCATCAAATTGAATCGTTCAACGGGATGTATTCGGAATCGTGCATCATATTTGAAATCAAATATTATTATAGATATTGTGATCGCAAAATTTCAATTTGTTGCCAGTCAACCAAAAATTAATTAGAATTGTATTAATAAATGAATTGACTAGTTTCAATAGTTTTCAATTGAAGTCGGAATTTCGATAAACATTTTTGACATGCCGTCAGAACATTCTACAAATTTTACCACAAAATTATTTAGCATTGCATTCAACTGTGTGTGGCTAGCTTGTTTGATAACGGAACATGATCTCGGATCGAGTATTATTTATTAACCCTCCCTAAAATAGGAGGTTCAGTATCCATGTATGCATGTACGTATTACGTTTACGATTACGATTACGATACTATTACGATTTAAATGCATGATATAAGAGAGCTACTTTTGTTTCAATAAAGGCGATACTTGTCTACTTACCATCAGATGAGCAATCTGTTTGTTTGTGTCTGTCTGTCTGAATTGTATCATTACAACAAAATTTAATAATTTAAAATTAGTAAAGTTACGGTATTTTTTTTTTTATTCTTTACAAGTTAGAACTTGACTATAATCTCACCTGATGGTAAGTGATGATGCAGTCTAAGATGGAAACGGGCTAACTTGTTAGGAGGAGGATGAAAATCCACACCCCTTTCGGTTTCTACACGGCATCGTACCGGAACGCTAAATCGTTTGGCGGTACGTCTTTGCCGGTAGGGTGGTAACTAGCCACGGCCGAAGCCTCCCACCAGCCAGACCTGGACAAATTAAGAAAATCTCAGTCTGCCCAGCCGGGGATCGAACCCAGGACCTCCGTCTTGTAAATCCACCGCGCATACCACTGCGCCACGGAGGCCGTCATTAGGTAGGTAAGGATCGTTAATTTTATAATGTGGACAGTAATTAATAGATCAAGGTGCTGGAATGGCGACCCCGCACCGGAAAGCGCAGTGTTGGTCAATTCCCCACTAGGTGGACGGTGGTGGTTGTTTGAAAGCCCATGCAAGAGGCCCCATGTCTACCAGATATTGATGATGATGAACTAATAGATATTGTAAAAACTCACTAATACTATAACTAAACGAGCCCTGTATTTCGTACCTATCTCTAACTTCCTACCTTTTTAAAAACATCATTTCTTACGGTTTATTATATTTACTTGTGATTGAAATACTTGTTGCCATAGTTGCATATTGAAGTTGCCATGATCGCTTCATAACAACAAAGTAATTTTAAGTTGCTATCATTCAACGCGTTAGACAGTGATTCATGATGTTAGTTTTAAAACATCTTTTCTGTAGAGTTTTGAACGTATATGTTTGTTATTACGTGTTCAAGTGGTTATACATTAGATACAAGCCAGAACATAAATGCCTATGACTTGAGCTGGATATAATATTCTGTGATTATAATATTAATATCCACCTCTACTACAAAATAAACAAAGACTGCACTAGGCTTTACTATAATCATATACGTATTTCCTAAGTAAGAATCTTTTTTTTTATTTCGAATATAAGAGTAGTCAAGCTGACAGTTTGTTATAGAAATTACAGGGTAAAGATTTCACTGTTATTTTAGTCGACTATTTTAATTGAATCAATACTGTAATTTCGGTTTACTTTATTCATATATGTAATAGTACTCGTAGTAGTAGGTAGAACTTACCTGTTCATATATGAGGAGATTTAGGTAGATACGCAAAGATAAATAAAAGCAGTAAACCTTTTAAAAGCTTCAATTTAATTCTAATAGCCTTAGTGAGTGTCAAGTCAAATTACGACGCTAAAGTCACGTAGAACATTAAACTTAGAGATTAGTTTGTTACTCGTAGCTCTTTAGATGCAGTTCTTTGACCACCGGTTAGTTAACCGCCAGTTGGTATAAAACAATCATTTCTAATTATTAACCGACTTTAAACGACAAGGTTCTCAATTCGACGCGTATGTTTTTTTTATGTTTGTTACCTCGTAAATTATTTATTTTTGTTTGAAAGAATGTACTTCCAGATTGGTCCCATTTCGTTTCGGTAGATACCTTTAGTAATTTAGTGTAAAGTAAAATTAAAATAACTGAATTATGTAGACTATATTGCCCATACTGTAACGTTTACTGTGACTATGCTAGATTACAATAAAAACAGAAAAATAAAATATTTTTTACAAAAAGATTTGACCGACTTCAAAAATGCGTTACTCTTAAAATCTAAAAACAATATCGTACCCCGTGCCCTTTCTATTGATCGGTTTGAAGGTTTTGCCAAAAAAAAAACAAAATAAACTTTATTTAAGACTTAACTGGACCACTGGACTTAAGACTTATTTGACATAGCACCGCCTTCAAACTGATCAATAGAAAGGACATAATAATATGTACCTACAATGTTATTAATGTTTCGCTTTTAGACTAATGCATCTATGAAGTCGGTTAAATTATTTTGTGAAAAATGTTTATTAGTTAGGTAGTTACTTGGTTTGTAAAAGATTAAATCATATTTATGTTCAGGTTCGTGTAATGTTTAAATCATAACGACTATGTTTTATTTAATTTACTATGGTAGAATGAAAAAGAAGCGAAATTTAATAGTATACTATTCAGTGTGATCTACGTCATTACAAAGTTACAAGTAGATCAGCATCGCAGTTGACACTACCAGCTTCTGTTGCATAAACGAGTAACAACCTTGAACAACGTCTATTGTCGGAACTTAGATGTAGTAAGTTACACAACCACTTAGTTTGTTAACTTTAGTGATATCGGTTAATGATATTTCGATACAGATGTGTTCACACGAAAACATAGAGAAACGAGTAACGAGTAATGATAACTAGTAACGAGATATAACGTGTACTATTGAAATAGGGCGTGAAAGTTTAGGAAAAAGAAGAAGAATGTTTTCATTTAGTATGCGCAGTTAATATCAATTCTAGGATTGTCCATTTATAATCCTTTTGTTATATGTATATTGTATAATTATGTACATCTTTCTACCGTTGTATTTTGTACCTTTTCTTATATCACAATAAACCTATTAATAATAAGTGGTAGCCCCGTGTTTTCCCCCACGTAATTCCTGTTAGCGTATAGAAATTTGATGCTACGCGTAGATAAATCAGGTTTCCATAAGTAAAAAAAAATTTCTAATTAAATTAAATATAATAAAGATAACCATGGGTTAATGATTGTTAACAGGTGTGGAGGTACCGGAGTTTGGGGAACCCATCACCAACCTGACCGTCCCCATCGGCCGTGACGCGACATTCAAGTGCATCGTCGTCAATTTAGGCGTTTATCGAGTAAGTAAACAATTATATTGTTATCATTATAATCAATTTGGTGGCTTTTAAGTTATGTTCTTAACAATACTTTATCATTGTTTAATATCGACTCTCCAATAATACGCCCTAAATTGTGAGTTTAAAAATATTAGAATGACATGCATTTTAAAATTGTGTAAAAATTATAATATCACTTTTAATAACAAAATAGTTACACATGAATACATGTTTTACAATTAAAGTTAGGTCGAGTAATTTACTATTTTATGGTACTCGTATGTACGCTTTGACGAATAGTAGATATTCTCTACCTACAATTCTAACGGCTTAGCATGGGTGTAGAATGTTTCAGAGAAATTCACTTGTTATTGATGTGATTAGTACATTATTGTTTTCTTTTGTAAAAAAGTTTTATTAATACATGAGATTAGATAAACTTGAGCATGAAACATAAGTATATAACTTTGTTTTAAAATTTACTTTTAATAAACTCACGACGTTCATTTTATATAAAAATTTTAATAAAAAAAATTCAACCGACTTCCAACTCAAAAATTAACTTAAACTAAAAAGCAAAAAATAACATCTTACCTATGTGCTACCTTCTGATCAGTTTGAAGGCGGTGCCAAGCCAGTGATGTTTTAATTTAAGCCGTTTAAATTACAAAATTTCTGTGGTTCTTTCAGAAACGGTTTTAATTGAAACATGACACTAGATTGGCACCGCCTTCACCGCTTCGAATATTCAGAAAAACATGAAAGGTGACTATCCTCCGTTTTCATCACCAGACCCCCTATGCAGTCACAATCCACATGGTTGGAAAGTTCTCATCAATACAAATAAATCAAGCCCAAACAAAAGGTACCTGCTGTAAATCGTTGACGAGTTCCATCGTTTGTGTTTTGGCTCCATCATCAGACCAACTCCAGACCTTCATAAAATTGAAGTGGTTTAAAATACCTTATGGAAACACTAACAAACGCACTAGCCGTCCCTACAATTTTCAAAAGATCCCCTCGATTTCTCCAGGATGCCATCATCAGATCCTGACATGAAAAAAATGGGACCACCCTGGAATTAAACCCTTCAAAACAAAAAAAGAATTTTCAAAATCGGTCTACAAATGACGGAATTATCGCTGGACATAAAAAAAAAAAAAAAAAAAACATACATACAGTCGAACGTAGAACCTCCTCCTTTTTGGAAGTCGGTTAAAAATACGCTTAATCTTTGCAACCAAAAATGTGAATGTTCCACATTCTACTTTTACAATTAATGATCAATTTTTATTATATTTTATTGATTATTTCCCTTCTTTGGCACTCACGTGAAAACACTTTTTATGGGAAATATCGCAGTGTACCAAAGTGTAGACTACATTATGAGTTAAGCACTAGTTTATTGCCTAAATTACTACAACCAAGTGAGGTAAGCTTATTAATCTTGCATCAATTGACAGGTCATTGGTGTTTACCTAAAGCCGCCGCTATCTCACTGTAAACATTAATTGCATACTAATTTACGAGGTGTCTGCCGAACTACTGTCGCACTAATCATTTGTATTGACTAATGTGATGCAACATAACAATAGCTATTGTTTTACCATCGATTTAATTAATCTTGAGCGAAATTAAGCCTTTGTCTTAACTTCTATTTAAGCCATGAATGTCATTACTAGGAGTATCTAAATAAATTAATTCATAAATAAGCTCACTAATATTATAAATGCGAAATTGGTTCAGCGGTTTAGTGAAAATGCAATTCAGACTATTATAGGACTCTAAAGGTGATTACAAATATAAGAAAACTAATGTCGAACAAAGGTTATGATTCACAACACTTCTCAGGACAACTTAATTAACAAATCAAACTGTAACCAAAATAAAGACCCTAGAATGGCAGAGAATGACCTTGAGTGGAGTCACGTATTTGTGAACGATGTGTGTAGGGTTAAAGGATCCTTTGACTGATATCAAACACTCCCCTTTTCCACTCACTAGTCACTCTCCCCGACTATCCCAAGTAACCCATAATGAATTACACAACAAGAGATGTGGACGGCTCGAACGCCACGAGCACACTGAAACCAACACGAGATCGAGCGACGTCATATCCGTCACAGACTACTATTTCCAATACTAATCGGCGATAACAAGACGGGCAGACTTAATTACTTTCGCATCTATACTTATTACAAAACTGTAACAGGTCCAATTTTGTACGTTGAAGGTATTTTGTAAATTTTAGTTATAGACACATATAATAATCGATACTGAAATATATTTATGTATATTTTTTGTCTGCCTGTCTGTCTGAAACTACTAACTGAATTCAAATGAACAACTGACTAACTGACTGACATAAGAAGGTTATAGGATACTTTTTGTCACGAAAATAAAATCAGGTTGAAAGTTTACATCAATTTTCAAGCGGCCGAAGTTGCAGGCATCCGCTGGCTTTTAATTAATATGCATAAACAATAAAATACAAAAACAATTTTGGAATAAAAAATGGAAGATATTTATTTGACTACATTTTTGGAATAAAAAAATGGAAAATATTTATTTGACGAGAATGATTTTTTCCATTATCAATTTATTTTATTTATGAATTTTAACGATAAATAATTTAACACGAACATTCGGACTGAACGCATAAAGCCGTATCTTTTACAATAAATCCAATTAAGCAAAACCACGCGGTCGTCCAGTTGTTCCTTTTGCAGGCAAGTAAAGCGAAAAAGCTTTTCGTTGTATATTTCATTAATGCGGCTATTAAAAATAACAGTCGAGTTATAAATATGATCCTAGAGTATCAACGTACTATAATGGCCACATTTATATCAGCAAGTCCCATCCCATTATAAAAAACGTGTAATTTGTATAACAAACAAATCGTGCTTTACCTCTTTATACTTATATTATAAAGAGGTAAAGTGTTTGGTGTAGGAAGTAATCTCTGAATTTACTAAACTGATTTTGAAAGTTTTTTTTTACACTAAAAAGCCACGTCATTTTTGAATGTTATAAGTTTTATTTTATCCCCATTTTCTTACGATTTTTTCAAGATAAGATTCTTTTACTTTTTATTAGTTACTAATAAAAAGTAAAAGAATCTTATCTTGGAATAGAAACCCTCGATAAAAAAAAATACAGCTACTGTCAAACCCATTTTTAGGGTTCAGTGCTTTGAAAACTAAAAGTAGATTTATGGAAGTTGTTCTATAAAATTTATATTTTATATAACATCTGTTAGACTGTCGTGATCCGTATTTGTTAATAGTTAATTTTTATGTTAACTAAGTTAAAGGCAGTAGAGACGCAGATGAAGTCGCGGGTATCCACTGGTAGGTATTACACTACATAATGTCCTTTTCGAGAGCTTGTATTTTTATTATAATTATATCTGGACCGTGCATTAAAAATATGAATAGCCAGCTAAGGATATTGTTAAGAAATTACATGATTTATCGTCCTCCACAAGAGATGGGTTATAAATCACTACATTGTTCAGGTGGGTTTGGTGAATACGGACACAAAAGAGGTACAAGCGATCCACAGAGATGACGTGATCACGTTGTCTTTGTCTGTATTTTAGTTTAGGCTTACAATAAAAATATACTATCCATAAAATGTACTCAGAAAAGTAGGTTTTAGAACTATTTGTAGGTATATCAATCACATGTCTAGCAATCGTGACATTATAGTCCAGTCGAGGTAGGAGAAAACTGCGAAATTCGTTAGAATGGAAGGAAACACACTAACTAACGTTGAATACAACGTGGAATAAAATTCAGAGAAAGGCGTATTTTTTTGTGCAAGCCAAAATTGCAGTTTTTATAACTAACCCCTCAAATAAGGGCTTTTTGTTAATATCTCAAAAACTATCAATGATATTCTTTGCTTCTGTTTTAATTCTGAAATGTGTTCTTAATACTAGTAAAATATTTGCATCACACTTCATCAAAACTGATTTTATTAAAAAAACATTTGTAAATAAGTAGTGTAATTTGTAGTCTGCTGCTAGTGTTTAATTCAATTGAACTGCATAATTAATATTATTACCTACCTAATACTCAACTTTGCGCTTAGCTTAAATTAGCCTTACAGTGCAGACTTAGATAAAAGCCAACTAACCAGGAAATATTCTTCCATTAGCCCCTTACCCATATCCAATATTTACGCGCTATTGGTCCGCTAAATCCGATGGCCAAAGCGGGGTCAATTTAGAAATTGTAAATTCCCAGCTGTCCCAAGAAATCCCACTTATAAAGCTTGAACCACATCACTGCGTCAACGGGGTCGTAAAATTCAAGGCACGAGTGGGGAATTTCTTAGAAAATACACGCCTTATTTTTAGTAGTAGTAGCTTGCATTAATCGCAGCTTTTCCTACAATATTATTCAAGTAGGTAGTTTAAATCACAGCACTTCCCGTGAAACAGGTAGGTCTTGCATATTTCTGCTTTCATGGAGCATTGCTGTATTACACTCTGCAGATTGCTGTTGCTTACATGTTGTTAAGGGTTGACGAGTGGAAGCTGATGTATTATGGAGCGTTTCCTTGAATACCCTCTCTTATCTGTCTACCTGATACCTGATGCTACCATATAGGGTTTATAGGCCAGGCAGAAAAACGTGTGAGTCGCTATTTAGGGTTCTACGCTAAGTCGCCAAGAAAATTTCTTCATGTGTCTATGTTGATCTAAATTCTATGCGATGATTTTCCCCGAACACCAAGAAATGTCTCGCCATTTTCTTTGAAATGCCCACGGCGGTTCCGCTCTGTTTGTACTCGTAGATGATGGATTTCCACTTAATACTCGCTCTTATAGGCTATTAATAATAAATAAATAAATAAAAAAGCCATTTATTCTGAAATTTCTTCACGTTTTATTTTTGTTAGCATTGTTTGTAAGAATATATATATACTTATTGTTAGTTAGGTAGTTCGTATGTTGTCTTTTATCTCACAAATATTTTTACAACATACTAAAAAGAATTAAGGCTATCTCTAATATCGTCAACTATTTCTAAAAAAACTTTTTTTAGAAATTGTTGACGATATTAGTTTTTTTTTTTAAATGCCTAGCATGCGTCAACGACATTTTGTGAAGAGAAAAATACACGTTGTCGACCAATAGCGGTGGAGTTGTCTTCAATTCTCTATTTGTTTCGATATTTTCGACTCCGCTATTAGTAGTGTTTGTCTTTCGCTCGTCTCTAGATATTATGTCGTCGTGCGTATCTAGAATTCTGAAGCCTATTTGCTTACTGATTTCATTTTGTATTAACAAACTAACGCTTTGTCCAGGTGGGCTGGGTGAAGGCGGACACGAAGGCGATCCAGGCGATCCACGACCACGTCATCACGCACAACCACCGCGTGTCTGTATCGCACGCTGACCACTCTACCTGGTATCTGCACATCAAGAGTGTGCAGGAGGAGGACCGCGGACAGTACATGTGCCAAATCAACACGGATCCTATGAAAAGCCAAGTAATTATACCTTTTTTTGTCCATAATCTTTCTGATTGTGTAAGTGCCGTTAGACTCCTTTATGCAGCAACCTCAGCGGCGACATCGCCTGGTGGGGTGTGAAAGCCGAAGCAACTATCTGACGCTTTCTTTAGGCATTCTAAATATTTATTAGAAAATTTTGTTGTGCTTTTAATTAAAGTGGTTTGTTAGCTAATGTTGTTTGTTGCTCCTTAATGGACCTCAGCGGTGACTTCACCGTGAAGGCAGAAGCAGAAGAGAAGGGATGGGAATGGAACGACTCTTTAAGCGCGTCTCCTTTATGACGTGAACCTCGGCGTAGAGGGATGTTTGGGAAGGGTGTTTTGACCTGAGTGTATCAGTGCGCCGTATGCCGACGTGGGCGCCATGGCGTGGTGACGTAAGAAATTCACTAACTTTGACGTATGGTAGTGGACATTTCTTACTGGAAGTCTACTAACTATAGACTATCTCCCTACCAAATTGCATCTTTGTACTTCAAGTGGTTTTCGAGATTTCGTGATGTAGCCTTAGCCTTTAAGCAGTAGCCTTTCGCATTTATATATTTAGATTTATCAGCTACCAAAGCTATAAATTGTTAGTAACTCTTAAGTTACATGATCTTAATTATTTATTGGTAACTGCTCAAAATTAAGATTATAGGTAAACAAAGACATCATCAGGCTTTTGACAACCCTTCGTGGATATCATAGATAGAGAAGATAGATGACGTTATATTTGTAGTTTTTGTTGACATTGTAGTTTTTGTTTAGGGAATACGAAAAATGCGGTTATTATGGGTTTGATGTTAATAATATTAGGCAGCAAAATTACGTCAAAGTTAGTGAATCAGTCAGTGACAAAAATATATAAACTAATATATATGTCATCCTTGCGCATGCTAATCTTCTCTGTGTCGTTCCAATTTTAGTATATGCTTTGGCATTACATATACTAAAATTGGAACGATACAGAGAAGATTAGCATGGCCCCTGCACAAGGATGATACGGCCCTTCAGTGACTTCTGTGGTAGCTTCAGCGATCAGCCCCGACATATACCTAATTCTATAATAACGAAGAAAAAATAAAAGAATAACATAGCGCCTGTAACTCGAAATTCTGTGCTATCGAATCAATATAATTTTGAGCGGCGGATACTGTCACACTATCTCCACATCAAACGTTCGGGAATGAAAAAAAATATTGAATTAAAAAACGCGTCAACGAATTTATTAAATTGCATGCAACAAATAGTTTAACATGGAAAATTCGTGCATGCAACTAAATACCGCCGTAAAAATTTGGTGAAAAATTATGGCGTTGTATCAATAAAGTTACAACTCACAGGCAGTGTAGTGCAAATTGCCTCTTCTGCCTATTTAACATTCGACGCTCGCTTCAATATATCGCTGAAAAGGTTTCAATTAATTTAAAATGTGATTATTGAGCCGAAAGGCTGTACGAAATAATTCATCTTCTGAAAGCCCGACCGTAAATCAATCTGGTCCGGACACTATTTATCCAAAACTCATTATTCAAACTCAAAGCATGTACCAACTATCTGGCGGTTCCTTTAGGCATCCTAATTATTAGAAAATCTTCGTGCTTTTAACTAAAGTAACTAGTTCATTAGCTTAAAGTTTAGGATGTGCACTACGTTTGTATTATTCTTGCAAAACATTTTTCCTCGAATTATTTATTGCTCGTACAAGTAAATATATTACTATTAGCTGTATATGTTTAAGTTCTTACGGTTTGCAAATTCATCACTTTTAAAATCAAATTTTTAAAAATTGTGACTTCTACACACTACGAAAAGTGTAACGTCAAATAGGAACTTAGGTGTTATCATTATAAAACAGTGATTATTACATGTATTATACAGTGTATTACAATACACTACCTAACTTTGTCTTGTTGTATTTCGTAAGCCTTGCAATCGCTGCGTCGTTGCTTGCGTATGTATTTTAAATTAGGCTTGTGTTCAATTTGAAAGTAGTTTTAAAGTGATCATATATTTTCTGTAACAGATGGGGTATTTAGAAGTGGTGATACCACCAGACTTCATACCCGAAGAGACATCAGGAGACACCATGGTGCCTGAGGGAGGCACTGCTCGGGTGTCTTGCAAAGCCCGGGGCATTCCTCCGCCACGTGTTATGTGGAAACGGGAAGATGGACAAGAAATAGTTGTAAGAGATAGCACTGGAGCAAAGACAAAAGGTAAACATCATTTTCTGTACTTAGTCTATCAAAAGATTTGTAAACAATTATCAACCTATATGAATAGCCCATTTTAGGGCCAGGCCCCTCTGCTTATATGGATGAAAGTTTAGAGCTTACACTCTCTACGCCGCTAAAATATAGGTTGCATTTATGATAACGTTTATTTCTATAACGACCACTATCTGATTTTATCAGATAATGACTAGTCCATCGAGGCAAGACAACTTAACCCACCAACCAACGAAACTGACTCCGGGCTGCTATTGATGATTTCTTGTAAGAAATAAGTACTTTAATAGCCGGACTGGTAAAAGAAAAAGTTCGACTGCGATTTCACTCGTCTTATGTGAACGCTAAATTGATTTTCAGTAGGTACATCTATAAAGATAAATATACTTTATTTGCACACCACAAAGACAAAAACAAGTGAAATAAAAAACAAATTAGGAAGAGATCAGCATATAAAAGGCGGCCTTATCGCTAAGTAGCGATTTCTTCCAGGCAACCTTCGGTTTAGGAAAACTTAAGGACATCAGCAGGTGGCGTAAAACAAAAATAACCATAGTACCTATTAGTAATACACATACATACAAATAATTTACATCCTAATACATAAACAATATTACACAAATACCTACAATAATGAATAAAATGCATATCAAAATATACTAATAAATACATTATATTGAAGAGAAATAATATATACAGATCGTCTTTACTGTACCAGATAATGAGTCTTTACGGCATTTTTATAAAATCAAAGGCGACTTCAATACGTTTAAAAGTACCTAACTCACTTTAATATAAAGTATACATAAGTAAAAGTATACATCTTATATTGTTAATATTAGTAATTAAACATAAATAAATAATAAACGAACACACAATTACACACAATACAAGATCGTAACAGGAAACAAAGAATCTGATAATCGTCGAAGCAATTAGCACTACACTCTAATGTAATAACGTAGAAGCAATATTGGTTTCAGAAAATGCTTTGCGGATTTTATTAAGATTAGGTTGGTATGCTTAGCGTGTTATCCAATTATCGAAGTCAATTTTTCTTGTATGGTTGTCGGGAATTTTTTTTGAGATATTTACTGATCACATCACACTATATATACATACATACATATACTAATACATAAATGCGAATGTTTTTGTGTGTGTGTGTAAGCGATTTGGCTGAAATTTGGAATAGAAGTAGATTTTACTCTGGATTAACACACATGGCTACTTTTCTTCCCAGAAAAATCCATGGTTCTTGCGGGATTTGTGAAAAACTGAATTCCACGCGGACGAAGTCGCAGGCATCCGCTAGTTTATAATATTATGCAAAACACAAGATCTATTTACCTTTGGTCCAGAACTAAAAAAAATAATTAAAATGTGTTATTACGAGTAGACCAGTGTATTATAAACATGTAATTTTTCTAGCAAATAAATGAATTCTGATTCTGATTATAACAATACTGGCGGCGACATTAAATCATTTCCATCATTTATTGTATTTTCACTGGAGAATCATGCATAATAGAAAAAATTGGGTTAAATAAAGTTTTTATTAATTGACCCACAACCCAAACACATCATTATCAACCCATATTCGGCTCACTGCTGACCTCGAGTCTCCTCTCAGAATGAGAGGGGTTAGGCCAATAGTCCACCACGCTGGCTCAATGTGGATTGGCAGACTTCACACACGCAGAAAATTATGAAAATTCTCTGGTATGCAGGTTTCCTCACGATGTTTTTCCTTCACCGTTGACGTGATATTTATTTTCTTAAAATGCACACAACTGAAAAAGTTGGAGGTGCATGCAATCATATCATATCACAACACCCAAACATATTAGGTACATATTAAAAGTGCAAGCCAAATAATAACAGCTGTAATAACCAACATACTAGACGTTGTGACAGCAATATATTCCAGATCATACAAAAATAAATTAACTGAAACATTACCAGCAACTAGCAAGAAAATTCCAAAAGAGAAAATGTTTTTCATGTAGATAACGGCTACTTGCACTTTTTAATAAATCATCCAGAAGCTTTATAATTAGAAAAACTGCAGCGCTCGGTGACCTCAAATTACAGCGAGCTCGGCGGCCGCGGAAAAATATTTCATTTGTCTTAGTACATCTGAATAGCGTAAGGACGGCATTGTTTTTCTGTACATATACAATACGGACGTCTGTGTGACCGCATTATTTTGAGGCGCGACAATGCGACGATGGCCCGGATGAACTTCGAGTCCAGTATTGTTCGGAGTTTGTCGTAATTAGTACAGTTCCAGTGTGAATGGAGTCCTACCTCTCATTGTGGGAATGTTAAAATGCTTCGGATCTCGGAATGGACCCACTTCTGGTTCACTTTTGACGTTCCTTTCTCTTCCTTGAGCGAACAATACTTCGGTTTCCTCGCTGAAAACAGAAATAACTTGGTTTAAAACTTGCTTTAAGTCGCGTTTGTTTTTTGTGAGCCCCCTTAGATATTTAGTAGTTTTAGTATTGTTCGGAGTATGTCGTAATTAGTACAGTTCGAGTGTGAATGGAGTCCTAGCTCTCATTGTGGGAATGTTAAAATGCTTCGGATCTCGGAATGGGCCCACTTCTGGTTCACTTTCGACGTTCTTTTCTCTTCCTTGAGTGAACAATACTTCGGTTTGCTCGCTGAAAACAGAAATAACTCGGTTTACCAAAGTCGAGTTTGTTTTTTGTGAGCCACTTAGATAATTATATATCTATTTTTATAGCGGCAACAGAAACCTGTGAAAACTTCACCTGTCAAACAATCACAGTTTTTTTTTATTATCTACAAGTTAGCTTGTTAGGAGGTAACAAAGCCAAGTTAGCCCTTGTAGGAGTTATCTCACCTTGAAGATGGAAGCGGGATAACTTGTTAGGAGTAGAATGAAATCCACACCCCTTTTGGTTTCCACGCGACATCGTACCGGAAAGCTAAATCGCTTTGCGGTACTTCTTTATCGGTAGGGTGGTAACTAACAACGGCCGAAGCCTCCTACCAGGCAGGCCTGAAAACCTAATTAAGAAAACCTGAAACATGAAACCGCAATCGGCCCAGCCAGGCTGATTGAGGTTTCATGACTCATATACGTATTTGTGACATGCTCACCAAGACCTTACTTATGATACCAAATCCATAGTGGTTATCTCGATTCTCTCTTCGATTCGAATATTTTGACACCTCGTTCATTAAAATTGGTTCAGTAGTTTAGGCGCTACAGTGGAACACACGTAGATATACATACATACATACATACTTGAACTGCCAAAATCATTACCCTTCCTTTTGGCCTCGCCGTAGTCGGGTAAAAAGTACTTCATAGTTGGACAAATAATTCATCTAATATTAACTGACGAACATTCAACTTGCAAGGACTACACGCAAAAACTGGTATGATACTTCGTCGTTGTACTCAGGTAGGATAATAACTTGTATCTTAAGTAGAATTTATAAGTTAATTCACATCCACCCCAGTAGATCCACTTCCGTCATTATCTAACACTGACAAGTTATTTTCCAAAAGACTCGAGTCTTTTAGCTCTTTTTTTACGACTCTCTTTGTTTTTAGGCCACTTGAAGGCTTAAAGACCGAATAGCTCTTTTGCCTCGAGTCTAAATCTATTTTAAGAGTCTTCGTTTTCAGAACTTTGAGCAAGCGATTTAACGCTAACAAATTCAGGATTTTTTTTTTAAGAATATTTGTCATAACTTATAATTTGACCAATATTCCCATTCCCCTTCAACTAGTCTAGTAATGACTGTACTAGAGGTGGGTACGACAATAGACCAACGGGGTGGGGATCGAATCACTGCACCTCCGATGAGTCCGTCCGATCTTACCGTTGAGCAATTGAGGCTCTACTAATTAGAAGTACTGTAAAAATAAGTAACTTAGACCAGCAACAATTTACTTTATCGTCACTCACCATCAGGTGACCTGGCCGCATCTAGGCCACACCACACACAGATAGTGACCTCAAATAATAGCGGAACTCGGTGTCCGGGTGGAAAATTATTTCATTTGTCTTAGTTTATTTGTATAGCGCCAGGACGGCATTGTTTTTCTGAATATGTTTAATAACAGGAAAGTCTATGTGACCGCATTTTACACGCAACAATACAACTGGCTTGTAGGAATAAAAGGTGCTACCAGTATTGTTTTAAGTTTATTATAATTAGTAAAATTTTATAATAATACTTGGTACTTTTAAATTTTTATACGCTCTGCGAACACACGAATGCCACAGAAGGTTTGATAAAAAATGAAAATTATACCTAATAAAAATCATTGACCTCTTATAATAAAAGAACGCACAATCATGTAAAAAATTTCCCTCAACAACTGGCCAATTTTGTTTTTACAGTTTTAGAATTATTGGTAAAGAAAATTATAAAGGTCCTTAAAGGTTTTTAATATTGTCCAATATTCAATGATATCCCAAATTCAGAGCAAATTCGGTTGAATTTGCTCTGAATTTGGGATATAATAACGATTGAGTTAAAGGTTGAATTTGCAAATGCGACTAATCGAATTGAGTGCTAAGAAGTAGTGTTTGGCACTCATTGAGTGGGGACGCAAGCTGTCATAGCCCAGTGGAGATGACCTCTGCCTCCAATTTCGGAGGTTGTGGGTTCGAATCTGGTCCGGGGCATGCACCTCCAACTTTTCAGTTGTGTGCATTTTAAGAAATTAAATATCACGTGTCTCAATCGGTGAAGGAAAACATCGTGAGGAAACCTGCATACTAGAGAATTATCTTAATTCTCTGAGTGTGTGAAGTCTGCCAATCCGCACTGGGCCAGCGTGGTGGACTATTGGCCTAATCCCTCTCATTCTGAGAGGAGACTCGAGCTCAGCAGTGAGCCGAATATGGGTTGATGACGAGTGGGGATGTATTTTGGTCGCTGATTGTGCATCCACTTTTTTATAGGAGATCGATGCTAATAATTAATTTTCATTGAAGTTTAGTCAAGTAGGTACATAACTAGCGCCTTGAAAATAAAAATGCATTTTTTACAGTGAAAAGAGTATGCAAGTCAATTCTTTTTCATTAAAGTTCAGTCAACCACGTAATTTCATATTTTTCACAGCGAACATTTTCATTAAAATATATTCAATAACACGCACCTCGAAATAAAAAAACCAAGTACGTACCTTGAAATTTTCTAATTCATACCTTCTCTAATTATGAGTTTTGTAGACATGAAAAATGCCCCCTAGACCACTTATTCGTGCTCCAATTAAACCACAACATGGTACGCCCATAACTTTGGAGTGAGCCAAATTTTGTTTGTCCCTTTTTCAAGAATTTTAAGTTAAAATCTCTAGCGGTGCTGTTTTTGACGAAATCTCCTTTTTTACCATTTTGCATTGATACTTATTCGAGCGTACACTTTTTATACAAAATAACTTTGAGGAAAAAGCCTTATTTAACATTCGGTGCGTAAATAATTTGCGTTATTAATTAAGATTAACAGAATTATGTTCACACTTAATTATTCTCTACGTTAATAAAATTTATTAGGATGAATAAATTCACGTAACAGGGTAAACGCCTCAGTCGTACCTACTTTCGGGATGTAGAATAAATTATTTAGCATTATTTTTTAAGGTTTTATAATAATTGGACGTTGCTACGGCCGGGATGTGGGACTCGCTGATTTGACCTCAATACTTAGTATAAAATTATCATTGGTAATACTGGTCTGAGAACCGAATTAGGAACGATCATTACCCATATGTATTCGCTCAAAAGCGTTTTAAATCAAATTTAGTATATACATCTTGTACCTACTCGGAATATATTTTAACTTGAACACAAAGGACGACTTTGGGCCCAATACGTTACAGAACAAAATGACGTTACAGATTATAAATCAAAATCGCACAAAAATAATTTATTTTTAATGTATTTTTTGTTGAAATAGTGCATTTTATTTTAATTAACTTGTCCATATCTTAATTATGCAAATGTCAAATCAAACGGGTAGTTTTATACTATTATCTAATAAACTAGGTTTTTTATTTGACGATCTCGGCGGCGTCCGGGCCTATACACTCCAGCGAAAACACCCTTCCAGAACGGCCCTCTAAGTATCTGCCACCATAAGTCCTCATTCGCACAAGAGTTTTTTTACTGGACGTTAAAAAGCGTCAAAACATATGTATTCCCAAGTTTAACTTCACACAACAGTGTTTTTAAAACGACGCTTTTTTTCGAACAGTCTTGCATTTTCAATTTTTAGGCGTTGGAAATAGACCTTCATTTAACTTTAAACTATATTTAAACGATTATGAAACACGGCTAAAACTCACGTGATATTAGGTTGGAGTATGCCCGACTAGTTTCAAACCCACACGGGGCACTTTATAATGAGCTGGTTCTTGCACCGCGGCACGATCCAAACTGTTTGAAAGTAGTCGGGCATACTCCGACATAATACTCCGATAATCGTTTAAATTTACTTCGAAAATATATTTCAATGCTCTTTTAATGTACGTTATAAAAACTCTCGTGCGAATGAGGGTTAATTATCTCATTGTCTTTCATACAAATGTTAACATACGATATTGTTTGCAGTGCTAACATACCAGGGTGAAGTGTTGAAGTTGACGAAGATATCGCGTTCCGAAATGGGCACGTACTTGTGTATCGCCAGTAATGGCGTGCCACCCACAGTTAGCAAGAGGATTCACATAAGTGTACACTGTAAGTTGATATTTTCATATAGGCGCTATCGATGTGAGTACATTAGAGATAATGTAATATTGTATGCGTAGTGTGTTCAACTTGGTAGTACTTGTGGTTATTTTGTTCGGCTTCGGATAGTTTCAAAGTTCAACTCTCACAAGAAACGAGCATGTAGATCCTGAATGCCTGATCATACGTATGCTGTCTAGTGAGCAAGATTTGCAGAGATATGAGCAAATGCTTATAGCGATTATGCTGAGGAGAGATATAAAAAGACGAATAACAGAAAAGATAAAATAAGTAGACTTGACATGAAGAAATGCGTCGCGGTGCCATATTGACTCCGGAGTAATTTTTTTTTTTTTTTTTTTTTATTATTACATGCTAAGAGGATTTATTGTCTTGGATACTGTAACTATCAGGCTCAACTTGCGAAAGCAATGATTTAAATATTTCACCAATAAATCTGCTCAGGTAAATAACTTTACCTTAAAAGGGTAGTCATAATAAAACCATATCAATAATATCAACATATAACCACATCATAACGATAATATGTGCGTTGAAAGTGCGGCATAGAGGTAAGCGAGCGTGAATAAAAGAGTAAACGTACGTAATTAACTAGAGCTTTGGAGGTCAAATTCAGTTATTTAAAAATTAACTGTGAAAGAATGCGATACATTAAATGCTACATACGAACGTGTTTAATTAAATTTGTAATTACTTCTGTCCTCGTATTAATTATTATTTTAATAGACGGATACGATCGTTTTGTAAATAATTTATTATTTTATGAGTTGATAAACCTTTTTCAACATCAAAGGGATTTCAATTGGTTTTTTTTTTTAATATATTTCAATGAATATTTTGATTACACTATGTTAATACGTATATATGTTCCCTTTGCCTTTGCCTTTGCCTTTGGATGTAGTAGGACTAACCCTTTTTATGTGTGTATTATAGGAAAACATCAACATAGAAGAAACGCGTTATTAAATTATCTATATTATAAAGCTGTGTAAAGAGTTTGTTTGTTTGTTTGTTTGCTTGATAATGCTTGCTAATTTCAGGAACTACTTACTGGTCCTATTTGAAAAATTCTTTCAGCGTTAGATAGCCCACTTATCGAGGAAGTTTATAGGCTTTATATTATCTCTGTATTTTAACGGGAACGAGAACCACGCGGATGAAACTTCGGCGTCATCTATTCAGTATAATACAAAAGGGCGTTTGATACTCGTTTATCAAAAAAAAAAAAAATTACAAGCAGATGATAATAATTTAATAGTACGTTTTTGCATTATCGATACTCGTTCAGTTTTAGTTATTAGCCACGGTTTATTCGCCGTAGCGAATTTCTTTTTAGTCGCTTGATATTTCACTGCGCGGAAATTCGCTAGAAAAATGTCTTATGGCAAGGCACTAACACACTAACAAGCTTGTCAAACACATGTGGTTTTAGACAACATGTGTTTGACAAGATTCTTAGCGTGTTTCCGGCATTAGAAATATATTACATCTGCTATTCATTAGTGATAACCAATAAATAATAGATAACGCTCACAGTTACATTGCGAATAGTTTGCCTAGTTAAATTGCGGCCAAACACATTTTTCGGACAAAATCTAGTAAACCATGAACTAGATCAAATGCAACCTAATAAAGTTAAAGTAAGCTTTAATTTGACTTACTAAACGACTAAATAACTGATGAGGGTATTTAAATAAAATTACTGAATATATATCTGGTAACCCAGTTGCAGTGTGAAAGCAGGCAACCTCTCCTTTTAAAATTCTTTTGGGTATTTATTTATTATTTATTTATTTGTGCACCCCAACATAAGAAAATACAAATAACAAGACAGAAAAAAAATATAGCACAGAAGTAGGATACAAAAGGCGGCCTTATCGCTACGTAGCGATTTCTTCCAGGCAACCTTGGGAAAATGCAAAAACACGAGAATGCAGGTTATATTTAGGCAGGGTATATTCTATTAACTAGTGTACGGTTTTTTTTTAATTTACCAATGAGGGAAGGAGATTAATGAATAAAAAAAATAATCGTTTAATATATAGGCAATCTGTGTGCAATGTGTCAATGTAAATATTTTCTATCATTTATTTCATATGCCAAACAAAAAACAGATGAGGGCATATATTTCTTATGCTGGACCAAACCATCTTCGGAAACTAAAAAGAATATACAATATATGAAAATTAGTTAAAGCTGCATAACAAAATTGTATTACTTTTTCCGTACTCCATCAACGTAGTTTCAGAAGACCGCACTAATTAACAAAAGACGCAATCCGGCGTAAACTGAAGGGGGAAGCTGTCTCAGTAGATAATAGCTCAATTATTTTTCCGTCTTTGCGACCATTGTAGTCGGTAATCGCAAAATATTGTTCTATTTACTCATAATATAGTTCAGGGGTTGTAAACTTTTGGAGTTCTCTACTCAGTTGCTGAAGACCACTTTAATTAACAAAAGACGCAATTGAGAATACACAATGGGGCGGCTGAATAGATTTGCGACTATTGTATTCAATAATTGCATACAGTTCAGAGGTTTGAAAGTGTTTATTTTGAAGTCGTAATGAAAAAGTAGTTCAGTGTCAATGTCGACTATGATAAATACAACCTATAAAAACTTCTTAAACATTATTCTGTATTTTATATCACAACAACAATACAACACAGTATCACAGTACAATATATTGATATGAAGTTCAGTTGAACTTTGATTTCATAAAACTGGTTGATTGATTTTGATAAAGACTAATCTACTTTTATATAAAATGTGATTCTGTTCTGACTCCTAATTCACGATACATAGTTTTAAAATCTTCACTTTTAATACTTTTAGGCATATCATTAGTTATATTACATTTCTTTTGATTTTGTTGTTTATGCATTTAAAAATATTTTTAATTGGAGTCCTTGCTTGATAATCGATTTTTTTTGTATAGCCCCCGGTATGAAAAACATATGGGTAGTAAAATTCGATGAACGAATACGTTACGTTTTTGTGCACAACCTATTCTGCGCACCTGTCACCGTGCGCTGCCGCCAACAGCGAGAACACGGACTAGAACGCGCCCGCTCCCAGGAGTACGCTGTTGGCGGGCGCGCACAACGCGGTCTGCTGCTACTTGGTTGCGCACCTTTCACTTTTCAGGCATAGGTATTGAGACGTACATAGTGTATGCTGCGGGGCAACAAACAACTATTAAGACAGTCAATCTGAAAGAGTAAATTCCATTCGTACGTCGGAGCTGACACACACTTTTTTTTACTTAGCGTCATGGTTATGATTATGTAATGTTAAGAGGATTTTGTGCAATGTATGTTTTATTTAATTTACGTTATTTTGCAGTTCATCCAGTGATCCAGGTCCCCAACCAGTTAGTGGGCGCTCCGCTTGGTACTGACGTCACCCTGGAGTGCTACGTGGAATCATCACCCAAGTCCATTAACTACTGGGTTAAAGATCCTGGTAAATATTTCATTTTGAACCATCATCACCCTTACCAGCCTATTTGTATGACCCACTACAAGGTCACGCCTCCTTATAGGGAAGGAAATTTAGAGCTTTAACCCACCAAGCTGCTCTAATGTGGGTTGGCAGGCAATAACTTTGACTTTATACTTTTTTCGTGACGCACTGGTAGGCACGATGTATTTACAAGAAGCATTCGATCCCCAGCTGGGCCGATTGATGTATTCTTAATTGGTCCCGGTCTGGCTGGTAGGAGGCTTCGGTCGTGGCTTATAACCATTCCACCGACAGAGACGTACCGCGAACCGATTTAGCGTTCCTATATGATTTCGTGTAGAAACCGAAAGGGATTTTCATCCTCCTCCTAATAAGTTGGCCCGCTTCCATCTTAGATAGCATCATCACTTACCATCAGGTGAGAGTGTTGTCAAGGGCTAACTTATCTTAATAAACCGGTAGGTACTGGCTTAACGTAACTTTCCAAAGCAAAACGGACATACGCCATCAACTTCTGGACTGAGATTTTTGTTGACAATTTCATGTAAAAAATAAAAGGTCAATAATTTGTATTCTGACTCGAACCCAGGACATTAATTGAAGCCACATAAGCTAACCACTTTCCTAACGAGCCAGCATGTTACTTTCAGCATTATACTACTAATATTTATTTACTTTCAGCACGAGCAGTTTTATTAATATTTAATTTAAACCACGTTGTCTTAATTGTTTAAAAAACAAGTTGAATAGATATCAAATTCAGTCTAGACACTATAAACGTACCAAGTAAAAAATAAATGTAAAAAATAACGCCGAAGCTTTCCAACAAGTATTTAAAAATTCAAAAAACGCTAATAGGATTATGATGAACTTGGGTAAAGCATCAAGTAAAAAAAGAAACAAATTATAAAGCGGATATAAAACTCTAGGTGTCTGCCCGAAGTTTTTACATTTTTCATAAAACTTGGCGGAGGAAAGATGAAATTCTAATATTGGATTTGAAAGCAAATGTTTAAAGTAATAAATTTTGCCACAGGTGAGCTAATAATACCATCTGAGCACCACGAGATGGCTGTTAGACAAAAGTCCATGTTTGAGGCGGAAATGTCGATGACCATTAAGAACATACGGCGCGAGGACCTCGGAAGCTACATATGCGTTGCCAAAAACTCGCTAGGAGATGTGGAGAGCAAAATCAGATTATACGGTATGTTACATCTATAATAATTACCTATCATTAACCTTTACCCTTAACCTTAGATCGCTTCGAAGTTAAACCAGCAAAATGCCTAATTGCAGATTATTCTTAAAATGTTTGCATTTCAAAATGTCTAATCATCGTAAGTAAACCATTGGTCAAGTTAAACATTGTGATATGAGTACATAAGACTAGGATTCACACATTTTTTTTTTATTTTATTGTACAAAAAACAATAATTAGGTACATAAATAGCCATCCTCATAAACTTGGAGTTTTTGGGTGGATTGCGAGTTCACCATTATGTTAAGTTATTATTTAAAGTAAAATTACTTATAGACATTAGTTACACAATTAGGCACTATATTTTATAATGCCTAACTTTATCCCCTAGCGAAGTGCATCTGTTAACCCTCCCCTACCGCTCGAGATGCATGCACCCTTTACATATTTTAATAAGTTGTTTTATGGTTAAGTTAATAACACTAACCAACACTAAGTACACATCGTCATCAACCCATATTCGGCTCACTGCTGAGCTCGACTCTCCTGTCAGAATGAGAGGGGTTAGGCCAATAGTTCACCACGCTGGCCCAATGAGGATAGGCAGACTTCACACACGCAGAGAATTAAGATAATTCTCTGGTATGTAGGTTTTCCTCACGATGTTTTCCTTCACCGATTGAGACACGTGATATTTAATTTCTTAAAATGCACACAACTAAAAAGTTGGAGGTGCATGCCCCGGACCGGATTCGAACCCACACCCTCCGGAATCGGAGGCAGAGGTCATTTCCACTAAGTACACATAACAATAACCAATGATAGAGTTAGGTAAGAGCATGTAGAGTTAGGACTATGCAAACAATAACTATACTATCTTTGTAGTTCTTTATATGAAAATTATTTTGGTGGGATCTACTATTACTACTTAGCTTTAGTCACAACGCAACGACAGCACTTCAGTCAGATGCAAGTAGTTAAAACAGTACGTACTCGTACATAGTTTTAACCTACCGTGAGTTGTTAGTACTCGTAGTTTAACACAACAAAGCATAGTTGTACGGTCACGTACTGTTAGAAGTAAAGTGTAATTCTGTTGCTATAATATTATATTATTTTGTATTAGGTATAGATTCTTTCGTTAGATGGCTTTGGTTGGTAGCTCAGATGAATTATATAGGGACGTTACCCCAAAGTATATGATCAACGATCTAACGCGTTTATGAAAACTGTTTCTATATAATCGATGTTTCATTATTGTAATCGTTTTCATCGTGTAAAGAGCTCCCGTATGTACTACACCTATTATATTTAAACCAGATAGGTTTTACGAGAGGTTTATTGCATTTGCTATTGTACAGGAGTAACACGTAAACTTGGTCATTAAATCCTGTGAGAAGCACGTAGAAGCGTCGTAGCATCGTAGCAGTTTCATCGCCTTTTTCTTTTTGGTTTTAGTAGGACCAAACAAGCACAGTGCATATTGACCATATCAATATTATGCACATAATTACTCATTAAATCTCAGATGTGCCTAATTTAAATTATTTTCTAAGTGTATTATTTTTTAAAACATTGGCTTTTAAAAGTTATTATTCCACCCTATTTAAACAGCCTTTTTTGTCTGAAAGGTATATATATTTTTAATGTCCCTGACAAATGTAAAATTTCATGGTAATCCATTGGTTGTTTATATAGGAAAGTGTTTTAAGCAAACAAATTTATATTCTCAGTATCAGTAATTATTTTCTATGTAGACCCATTGGTGTATAAAAAGCTCTGACGTCACACTAATATCAGCACTTTTTTACAGAAATACCAGGTAACGATAGACATATCTACCAATACCCCGACGAGAGGACCACATCTGACGACGATTATGGTACCGAAGTCTACGACGACATCGACGACCAAGAATCGGAGAAAAGCAACCGAGTACCAGATCGAGCCAACAAATGGTATTCCAACGACGGCAAAGTTATTACAACTACTAATAATGCTTCGATTATTACGGCAACCATGATTATTTTGGCAATTTTAAGTTTTTTAGATAACATATCTTAAATTGTGTACAGATACATTGTTTGTATAAATCAAAACTATTTATAGTTGTGAGTGTGTAACAGCATATTGAAAATGACACAATACTGTATTATTCTTAAGCATGTTTGTATGGATGAGCGATTTTTTTTAATTTTAAAATAGTGCGATTTTTTGTAAGAACTACAATGACAAGTTTAATTGTATATTTTAGATATTAATATTTTTTAATTTGCATAATGTACATTCCAATAATATTTATTTTTTACATTTTAATTGAGACAGGTAGGTATTTTAAGTGACGTAATTTATTTTGCCAAAATTTTTATTTTTCACAATTAATCATAACGATTTAGTGCTAATGCCACAAAAAATGTCAATACAGTTCTTAGTTAACTCCAAACTTGCTGAACAAAAAGAAAAAAAAATATTTTTAGTATTTTTTTTTCTTTTATTGATTTTAAACTATTGAGCATTGTAATATCCTAATTTTAATTATAAAATATATGTTATAAACAATTTTATAATTATTATCCTTATAATTTTAAATTCCAACTAACTTTAAACCTTGATTCACAAAATTCGAAATTCACAAAAAAATACCTATGCAGCTTGCGGGCATTCTCACTATTTCTAATTAGTTAAATTTATAAACTACCAAACTTAAATTCATGCAACATTAAAAGTACCCACTGGTATAAATAAATTACTGTTTTAATGTTTTAGTTTAGGTTAATCCGCAGTATAAATTAAATTCCATATTTAGTTACGTATTTGTAATATCGGCACGGAAACATTATGGTACAATGACTGGAAACTGAACAACAGTATAATAAATATTGCATGTAAGTGTTGCATGAACCAGAACATACAATTTTGCTATTTTATCGTGATGGATATACAAATTGAATATTGACAAATTTAATTAGGTATAGATTTATGTTTAATTTTAATTTACAGATTTATTTACTGCTTAAAAGTAATCGAAACAGCTAAAAATATAGAAATTTGTTGATCTTCTACAAGCCACAGGTACATATATATTACATATCTATTTTATCAAAGTACTTTACAAAGAAGAACTTCAGCTTTAGATATCAGCTTTCAGAGGCGACATCCTGATCTTATACTAGAGTTTCGCTAATGAAAGTAGAGACTGAAATCACCCGCCAAATTTAAAAAATCATTTAAACAAATTTAAAAAAAAAACATGCGTTTTCATAATTTGTTCATAAGATTTCAGTCTCTACTTTCATTAGCCAAACTCTGAGAAAGCATATTTGTTACATAAGTCTAAAACAAATTAAACACCTGTCTAGAACAACCCATTAATAAAAAAAAAAATACCCAACATTACTGAGAACAACAAACAACATTTTTCCAAATAGGTAAAAATCAACCGATATGAACTTACTAAGCGATTGAACATAAAAGTCGAATTACTTTGGGAACCAAGTTAAATTCAGATGTTAAACAATATTACGTGTGAATTGTAGCAGACAAATAACTTCAAAGTTACGAATTACTTGAAAGCTTTTTGCTTTTTTATTTAAAAGTGGCCTATTTAGCTTTAATATTATTACATTATCATTATCAAACATTTTTTAAGTAAAAAATGAGGATATAATTATTATTTTTTCCGTTAAATTCAGTCTTTTTCATTCAGGCCTCAGACAGCGCGTAACGTGATAATAATTAGAATTAACTTGTATATAGATTTTAATGTAAGTCGGAATAGTTAATGACATGATTGTAATCGAATTAATTTTACATTTACTTCCTACATTTCATAGTAATGTAACAGAGATTGTTTTTATTAATAAATATGAAAACATATTTATATCTAAGGATAAAGGTAAACAAAGTTTTATAGGGATAGAAGAATAAAACATAATGTGTTTTTAAATTCGCAGAAAATATAACTGTTACAAGCTACGCGGTTTTATATCTTTTACTCTTAAGCTGGTTTTTACTTCATTTTAAGAAATTCGATTATAATATAATCGAGATCGATTTCGAGATTATTAAGACAAATTTATTTTTTGTCTAATAATTAAAATTGCTAAGAACACAGTTATGTAAAAGATATATATAGTCTTAAACTTATTTATAGTAAATAATAATATAGATAAATATATCAAATTTATATTGGAAAATTATAATTAAGACAATTAAATATTTGTAAATAATATGCAGTATTATTATTTTATTAGGTGCTCATCTCTTGAACATTTATACGTACTGATTATAATATAAAAATATATGTTCATTTTCGGATCTTGTGATTTTCAAATGCAACTTTAAATTATCTTTTAAAAATTAAATTAAAATAATTATTTATGTATTGGATAGAAGCAGTCGTTACTATGCGGAAATTCGTCATGAATAGATAATAATTTATTTATTTTGCTATCATCCGCAAAAATCCGACGAACCCATGCGACAACGTCACCCAGGTCCGACAAAACACTCTCTACAAATTGCAAAGACGCACGTTGCACGTTGGCGTTGTAGAGCCAACATATTGTCCTGAGGATGCTCCGGTTTCGGGGTGAAACGTACGTGTAATTAACCATGTAATGGCTAATTACGTGCAGTGGCATACAATACTTTTTCTAAGATCATGATAAAATAAATAAAATAATTAACAAAATTTGGTACATGGCCACCTACTTTTAGTAAGTCGGCGTGGCCTCCTGGATGTTGTCTGTTTTAGGGAAGCCTGAATTTATTTAGCCATTGCCATGAAACTATTTAAAAATTAAAAAAAAAATTGTAGCATGGTTTGTGTGGTAATAAACATTATCATTTGACCTGTCGAAATGACTAGTTTTGTGATATGGTTTGATGTTTTGAGGTTATTGAGATTACGAAATAGAAGTAAGAAATAGTAATAATGGATTTTAATTGAAAATTTCAAATAAAACATATAAATGTACATTTACTCGTAAATGTAGATAGATATACAGTTCCATTTATTTAAACGTATTTAGTGAAATATAATCAAATTAGGACTTTTCTTCTTTTTAAAGTTGCATTGGAAAATGGTATACCTAAACCTAAATAAATAATAATTGTACTTAGTAAATACTATTTCTTCTGTACAATGTACGTTTATATCCTAATCGTTGAAAAATAAAACCAAAAAGAGCAAATTATACTAACTAATATTTTTGATTTTTTTTAAATACCTATAACTCCAACAAAAATAATTTATTAAGTAGTTTTACTGACAGACGGAATTAATATTTTACTACTATATGAATGAATATCTCTTTGGATGAATGTTTGGCACGTTACGTTTAACTTAATTTTTGCAACTATGATCCTATTATGGTCAGACTTACGCATTTTTTAAAAGCTGAAAGTGTGCCTTCCAATATTTTTTTTGTATTATACTTTAAAGTAATTGGGAAGGAAAATTTCGGGTTTCCAGAAGAATTACAATGAATCTGTGTGTGTGTAGTAAATCACATTATTTTGTAATGTTCAAAATTATCTACCTTTTTTTCAACAGATCATTATAGAGATAAACCTGTGTATAGAAGGGGGTATGGAGCGTAGACTCACCAAGTTGTTCCATATATGCTTTATGCTTGGACGATTGAAGGTCCTATATTCAAAACCTGCTAGATACCTCCTAAAGTATGATATGCTTCAGATTTTAGAGAGATAAAAAAAAGGTCTAGACAACAGTCAACAGTCAATATTCATATATTTCAATAAGGCTTAGTTTTCAAGCACTTTTGAAACGTCAGGATATAATATTTTAAGATAATGGTGATAATAATTAGTAAACTTAAAATTAAAGTTACGAGGTTTCCAAACGCGCCTTGGTCCGAGAAGAGCCAAACTCAACCAGGTTTTTCTTTTTAGGGTTGCGTAGTCCACAAGGAACCCTTATAGTTTCTTTATTATATTAATTGATTATGAAACACGGTTAAAACTCACGTGATATTAGGTCGGAGTATGCCCGACTAGTTGCGAACCCATACGGGGCCCTTAGTCATGAGCTGGTTCTCGCATCGCGGCACGATCCAAACTTATAGTTTCGTCATGTCCGTCCGTCCGCGGTTTAGCGCAGAGACTACTAGAGAGCTGTAAATTGTCATGATTAAGTAAATTATAAATGTGAACAAAGTCGGACAGTAAAATTTTGAAAAATATTTTTATTAGGGTACCTCCCCTACACGTAAAGTGGGGATGAATAATATTAATATTATAATAATCATTAATATTATAATACTATAAAATACTTTTCTATAAGCTTGCGTTTAGAGTACAGGCTTTAGGTACTGGACTCTATAGATTAATAGAAAACTTGTTACTCTAAACGATTGATTCGATCGTGAAGTACAATATTTTCGTATTAAACTCCAATTAATTACAATTACCGGACGTTATAAAGGATCAATTAGCTCAATTTACGTACGATCGGAAATGCATCGATTTTCGTCACACGACTCCATAGTAATTTAATTAGTGTATGTAAAATGTTGGCACTATCCATATTAATTTAAGCTTTTGCATCGGCTTCACATATTCGATGACGTTTTAAGTAATAAATAAACATAACATTGATATTGAGTTATAGCAAAATTTTGCAGGTATGCAATAAACATTTAAAATTTTCCAACATGTTATGACAAACACGTGGAATTATGTACGAAAAGCTATTGTAATACGAATAATGTTTATTTTAACACAGATTAATAAGCGTGTCAAAATTTAATTTATTAATTGAAATTGAAGTAGATCAATTTGTCAATACGTTGAATGTTTATTTAATTGGTTTGATTTTGATTGTGTATTGGGTTATAGCGGACATAACCTCGGAAAAAGATCGTTATCGTATCGTCTTGCCGTCAGCCAGGCATCAACTCGGCTACGGCTAGGCGACGTCGAGCTTACGGCTCGCTGACCGTAAGTTGGCAACGCGATACAAGAGAGATGTGAGAGTGACAAAGAGATGTGTTCTTAATGCTTAACGCCTGCGATAAATACACTTCAAATAAATATACATATAAATAAAATTAAATGTTTCTGGGTTAGGTTTCAAAATGACTTTGTTTTCACAAGTGCTTCTAATCAACTGACATTTTGTCTATCTGTCAGTCTTTTTGTTTGTCCGGGCTAATCTTTGGAATGATTGAACCATTCTTATTGGGACTTGGACTAAATGTGAGAGGAGGAGATAGGACTTTTTATCCCGACAATATCCATGGTTCCTATGGAATTTTCGAAAACCTGAATTTCATGTAGACGAATTCGCGAGCGTCGGGTAGTAAGAAAGAAAGTTATAAATGAATGCATCAGTAAATACTTGAGAAAGTTTCTTCAGTTAAAATTGTAAAAACTATTTTAAGGCTCTTTTAAATTAGTTTATCAAGTCAGATCTTAATCGGAACTCGCTTATTCACGGACTAAGTGATTGGACGGAAAATTAGCTGATCGAAAAAGACGTCAATCACTCTCACCAAAGCCAAATTCAATATTCGAGATTGGAGATAATTATCTGATTATACTCCCCAATAACTTAGTGAAGGTATGGAAATACTCAAAGAAAAGGTATTTCAAACAAATTCTGTATTTTATTTTATAAAAGCCTTATAACATAGATAATAAAATCAATATTTTTTTTCTACATGATCATGACCGGAACAGACCAATGTTACTTGGTGGCATAAATAAACAAGACTTTGCTACTTTAAAAGCTCTATTAGTGCTAAGTACTGCTAATAACCTGTGCCTGTGGATCGTTAATATTAATTATAAAGTAGCAAATATCATAATGTATTCATCTATTTTTTTAGAAAGTTACTGATGTTTGCTTCAACATAATTTTCGCTGCATACTTATAAGGAAAACCCACTATAACAAGCAATAAACCAAACATCAAACCCCTACACGACAAAAGTAAGTATGTAACATATAATATAATCCGAATGAATGTAAAGGGGAAAAGTTATCAGTACCATTATTTTTCTCAAGAAGGATCTTTCACTAACGGCCTTAATTTGGGCAATCTAAACATGATCATTGACTGGAACAGACCAATGTTGCTTGTTGGCGATAAACAAGTCCTTACTACTTTTAAAGCTATATTAGTGATAAGTACTGCTAATGACCTGTGCCTGTGGAACGTTAAATAGATCAATCATAAAGTAGCAAAATTTTATCTAATTTTGTAGAAGGTCACTAATTTTTGCTTCAACATAGTTTTCGCTGCATACTTACAAGAAAAATCCCCTATAACAAGCAATAAACCAAACATCAAACCCCTACACGACAAAAGGAAGTATGTAACATACAATATAATCCGAACGAACGTGAAGGGGAAGAGTTATCAGTACCATTATTTTTCTCAAGAAGGATCTTTCACTAACGGCCTTAATTTGGGCAATCTAAACATGGCGCGAGTGATTGATGCGTCTTGTCGTCTCAGACTGCGTAACAAGTGTTTTTACGTGACTGTAATCAGAGGCGGATTCGGCTACTTACAAAATTGAATTCGGTGTGAAT
Source organism: Bicyclus anynana (assembly GCF_947172395.1). Lineage (NCBI taxonomy): Eukaryota > Metazoa > Arthropoda > Insecta > Lepidoptera > Nymphalidae > Bicyclus > Bicyclus anynana. The sequence continues at coordinate 11,778,276 of NC_069083.1, forward strand.
TTAAACCGAGGGGAATCGGAATGAGGGCGCTTCACCGGGGAAAATATACTCGAAGTATATTAGGGAGCTATTGATAATGCTTGTCGCAGATGTTTGGGATTCTGTAAATGATTTCTCATTTAACGTTATATTAAATTAATTATTTGTACCTACAACATATTTTTTATTAAAAATATGAAATGTAAGCTGTCGTGTTTGTAATTAACTTGCGCTTAACTACCATCATGCCTGAAGGATAGCATTGATGAGGTCCAAAATGGGATGCGCTTGCCTCATGCCTTGTAGGCATTCCGCTTGACTATATCTATCAGCGGAATTCATAGACGTTGCAGGGGCACCCCGAGGGGACCATTCACCCGCTGAGTGTCGAATTATCGTACGCATAGAGTTTAAATTTGAAAGATCAGGATTGTCATAATTTAATTTAATCTAATGGTGGTAATAATAGTCGAAAACTTAAAATTAAAGTTACGAGGGTTCCAAACGTGCCACAACAAACTCAGCTTAAGACATAAATAGTCACCTACACAATTAAAATCATTGTGTTTTTAACGTGCTAATATTTAGTCCTGACACATAAAACTTCAATTTAGGTTCCCCAGGCCGCCAGTGAATTATATAGAAACATATTTCAAAGGTTTATGAAATGCAAATTCCGCTGAAACTGGCTGGTACAAACAAAACTATGTACATTAAGGGTCCCCGCTCTATCAAACAGTCATTAACTCGAAGTACAACAAACACAGAGGTAATTATTATGTACCTTTATTTATAAGGAAAGCCGCTGTTTGCTATTACAGTAATATAGTGACATTGTGGTCGACTTTATTATTTTACAAAATAATAAAAAGTTTGTATGGATGATTATTTGAATGTTTGTTATTTAACAAACAAAACAGAGAAAGTTAATATCTAGTATTAACACATAGGCTACTTTTCATCCCGGAAAAATGTATGGTTTTCGCGGTATTTGTGAAAAACTGAATTCCACGCGGACGATTTCGCGGTCGTCCGCTAGTTAATAAAACTATATCCTTTTTTGGGAGTGCAGCTTTAGAATCACAGTCACTAAGCTTCCCGAAATACGCTATTTCAGATCAAACTAGGAGCAAGTACCTGAAAAACCTGACAAATATCAGATTTTATAAAAAGAGGAAGATCTAACCGATATAAACATCTTGTGGTATACTGGACTAAGAGAGTCCAATATAACTGTATGCTATTAAACATTATAGAACTTTAAAATTACAAGGTATATACTATTTTCTGATCTCTAAATACTTGTTTATAAGTCGAGTTAAATTTGACTTTGCACTAACAATAGGCTTAATAACTTTAGCAAGATATATGAATATTTTTTAATAGTGATGAAACAGAATATCCTATCTGCCGTCGAAAATCATAATAATTTCTCTATCAAAGCAACACTTCACAGGACTTACATAGAATAAGTAGGTGCGATTACAGTGCTCTGCCCCACAACAACCTGAGGTATAATGCGCCTCACATGTGCAGCAATACTGTTTAGTAACACAGCAATACTGCCTAGCAATAGAAACAAACACAACATGAGCATAACAAAAAGCTCTTCAACTACCAAAATATTACGTAGAACAATTTCAGTAGGTAATAAATACCGGCACTCAATTATCAGAGACAATAAGTTCAGAACAAAACTCCCTGTATTTGTTATTGGTTATTAAGTTCGCAGCCAATAGGTATCGTGAAACTTTAAATCGAATTGCATCGAAGAAAACAGCTATTCCCCGAGACAACTAATGAAACACCTGCGCTTCGGCTTGGAAATGAACACCGCTCCACGTAATTATCAGCACATAAACACATAAGACGTTATGTGGAACTGCTCACTTCCTTATCGAATGAAACAACTAACTATATAAATATTTCACTCCTTCATATCACGGCCTCAGTGGCGCAGTGGTATGCGCAGTGAATTTACAAGACGGATTGAGGTTTCTGAATTGGTCCAGCAGGGTTATTTTGTAACTCGGTGTACCATTCAAGTAATCAGTCACTACATAGTTTTTTTATCGTATTTTCGTTTTTGTGATGATTTAAAATAGCTATTTCAACGAAATAAGCTTGACTGCACTATTTTACATTGAGTGCTAATGTTTTTTTGTTTTTACGATCATCTAACACGATTATTTCAACGAAATTACGTAAACCTGCCACTATCTCTACTTTAATAATGTTATTTTATGGAAAATGACGATAATTGTGTCATTTCATTGAAAACACAATGTTAGATGGTTGTAAAAACGAAAATACGACGAAAAACTAAGTGGTGACTGATTACTTGAATGGTACACCGAGTTACATATTAACCCAGCAGGTTTATTATGTAACCACGGCCGGTGCCTACCAACAGCCAGACCAGCAGGTCTGGCTGATGGCATTGGCCGTGGCTAGTTACCACCCTACCGACAAAGACGTACCGCCAAGTAATTTAGCTTTCCGGTACGATGTCGTGTAGAAAAAAGAGGTGTGGATTTATTCCAACTCCTAACAAGTTAGCCCCCTTTCATCTTAGATTGCAACATCACTTCCATCAGGTGAGAGATTCAAGGGTTAACTTGTAGAGAATAAAAAAATATATATCATCATCATCATTAACAACCTATACATGGCTCACTGTTGAGCACGAGTCTCCTCTGAGGATGAGAGGGGTTAAGCTATTAGTCCACCACGCTGGCCCAATTGGCAAACTTCACTTAAACGAATTGAAAAAAATCTCAGGTATGCAGATTTCCTCACGGTGTTTTTCGTTCACCGTTTAAGACACGTGATATTTAATTTCTTAAATTGACCTCTGCCTGCGATTCGGAGGGCGTAGGTTCGAATCCGTTCCGGGGCACGCGCCTCCAAATTTTCAGTTATGTGCACTTCAAGAAATTAAATCCTTTATATACTATTACATGATTACATGACATACTGTTGGTAGTGCTGTGGTTCACAACCGAGAGGTCCTGTGTTCGAGTCCCAGATCGGGTCATTTTAGAATGTTTTATAAATTGACTCAGGTCAGGGTTTGGCTGTATGTATGTACCACTCTACTGGCAAAGACGTACCGCCAAGTGATTCAGCGTTCTGGTACGATGCTGCGTAAAAACCGTCACAGATATGGATAGAAAAAACCTGTACCTGTGGCATACCTTACATTTTATGTATATATTGCCTGTCATATTAAGAGTAGTTTTGGACACTGTTTAATATTAAAATAAATTATAATCTATTTAAATTTTTAAATTTATATTTTATACAATTTAATATTATAACTGTATCGAAGTTCGAGCTTGAGGTAACACCGTATGTTATGCACATTGTGCTCGATTATTTTATCAACTCAAGCGTTCCTTGTATCCAATACACGTCGCCGACAAAAATAAAAGGCGTACCTATTGTGAGAATTTCCCAAGAGTACATTATTCCCTAGCATGAAATGCTCTTTTATTTTTATTTCATTATTTGATTGCTCTTTTTGTTTCATTATTTTCAATTGAATTTTATTTGTGTTTTGAATATATTTTATTTTGTAATGCATTCTTGGGATATATTGTACTGATATTTTTTATATCTTGACCTTATTGTTACCTACTCACTACCTAGTTTGCACCTTTCAAGAATTGAATGCTATATTGTGATGCATTCAATAACAGTATTAGATTTTTTTGTTCTAAAATTAGAGAAGTTTTCAGTATTGTTACAAAAAAAAATTTAGATTGACAGATTAGTTATTAGTAAATTATCATCATGTTCGAGGAATATATTATAATAATATTGTACAATGTATTGTACCTACTGGAAAGCGCAAACTTGGTCGATCCCCCACTATATGGACCGAGGACATCAAGCGGGTTGCAAGGAGTCGCTGGATGCTGTCGGCTCGAGACCGTTATGTTTGGAAGTCCATGCAAGAGGCCTGTGTCCAGCAGTGAACGTCCATCGACGTTTATGATAATAATGTTAAATATTAATAACAAAATTGACAATTCAAATTGAACGTGTGAACTAAAGAAAGGTAATTTGCCTAAGTTCATTTTGCCTTTGTATTCCACACACTTGCCTTCTAAACAAAGCTAAGACCTGGGAGCATTTTCAGAACTCTTGAACAAAGCACTGCAAAGTTTATAAATGCCACTGTAAGTTTCAACTGAAGCAACGCGAGATAAAACGAAAGTAAACGTTGATACAGGAAACTCGCATCTCCGCGATGAATTGGTAATGTTTCGTTCCTGTTTCACTAAATCCGAAACTCTAGTAGATCACATGATGTATGCCAACTTTGTTTTGGGGGTATCGTTAACAACCCTTATTCGGCTCACTGCTGAGCTTGAGTCTCCTCTCAAAATGAGAAGGGTTAGGCCAATATTCCACCACGCTGGCCTAATGCAGATTGGTAGACTTCACATACGCAGAGAATTGAGAAAATTTTCTGGTATGCAAGTTTCCTCACGATGTTTTTCCTTCACCGTTTGAGGGTAGATATATCGAACATAAAATGAAGTCAGTGTGAGCTTTTATTACGGATGGAATACTATTAATTATTCATGCATAAAACGATCATTTAAAGCTGAATAGCTAATAGGTAAAGGGACCGGAATCAAAACAAAGAGTTCATAGGTTCGATCCCCACCCGCTTTATTATTGTAATATACCTACTCTTTAAATAGTCTTTTCGCTTAATTGGAGAGAATATTTGGTATATGTATCTAAAACATACGGCAAATATCGATTCTAGCTAGCACTTCTGTTTTTTTATTCTGTTCTGTTTTAGCAACGATTACATAGGCTTCTTACGGCAAATACATTATTTTTTTTAACCAATCAAAATCGTTTAATCATCTTAATTGGTTCACGATCATTAATCATAATTTTTTGCCAACTCAAGGGCAGAGGCCTCGTCTTCCTTAAAAGAGATATTAAACTATTCACTACGTTAGTCCAATCGGTATTGGCGAGTTTAGGTTAATAATGTTAGAGAGAGTTAAAACTAGTTAAATCTACCTTCCAAACTGGTAGTAGAGTCGCTACAAACTCAGGTTTTTCCATTCCAAGAGTTGTTCTTAATTAAACCCACTTGAATAAAAATAATATGTAGCGAGATTGGTCGCACCACTTGCACTCTTCAAGTCACTTCATCACAAAAAATTAAGTCTTAGGTATATGGATAGTACCATACAATTTTAAAATAAATTCTTCTAAATAATATACTTAAACGTATAACTTCAAATGTTAAGAACCAAATATACGTGAATAAAGCAATTATTATGCAGCACGTTTCCAGCTCCACGAAAAGTTATTTTCCAGCTTATTTCCCATTCCGAGCTTGCCTTAATACCTCCTTCAAATATATAACTTAAAGTTGTTACAGATTTATGAATCGGCATATTACACTCTTCCAGAGCGAACAAGACCGCTTTAAACTTAAACATTTTGGAAATTATGATTTTTTCTCCAAAATAAGTAAAAGTTCTTTATAACAATCTAATCATTTCATACGAATTATGTTTTATTAATAACTAGCGAGTATTCACAAACGCGTTCACTTTGGATTACGCTTTATAACTTTTTCCTTTTGTGGAATTTCGCAAAAGCTGAGAATTTACTCGCTATGCATTAAGATCACTGAATCCCAATTCCGTTAATCGATCGAAAAGCTTTTCATAGTAATCATTAAAGCTATAGAGCTTTAAGAACATAACTAAAATTTATTATTTACTTACATAAATTAAATATCTAACCCTCTCTTTGCGCGCCTTATGAGTTCCTAAGTAAAAAGATAGTCAGGTCTCGAGAGTAAAAAACCTTCATAATACGCGCTGTCTCAAGGATTACTGTCTTTTATATGCGTCTCTTGGTCCAACAACATTTTAGAAAACAATTAATTGACTTCAAAAACATAAAAACGTCCTTAATCATATCATCATCATCATAACAGCCAATGGACATCCACTGCAGGACATAAGGTACGGACTTCCAAACATCACGATACTGAACCGCCTGCATCCAGCGATTCCCTGCGACTCGCTTGATGTCTTCAGTCAGAGATGAGGGGGTCGACCAATACTGCGCTTTGAAAACGTACCTAAAAACCAAAAAACTAGATCATATGATGTTCTACTTGCTGATCAGTTTGAAGGCGGTGATGTATTATTTCTATTCATGTAAGAATATCATAAATATTTAGGTTTTACAGACTGTTCTTTCATCTGGTTCTTTCAAAAACGGCTCCTCCTTTTTGAAGTCGTTTATAAAAGACCACTGACACTATCGGTTAACTCAACATGCATGATTTATTTATAAGGCCAACAAATTACAAACTTTTAGCATGCTCTATACGAATATGGTGAAGAGCTGTTAGTTTGCTTGAACGCGCTAATCTCTGGAACTACTGATCCGATTTAAAAAAATATTTCAGTGCTTAAATAGCCCATTTATTAAGGAAGGCTATAGGCTATATTTTATTCCCATATTCTTACGGGAACGGGAACCACGCGGATGTAACCACACGTCTACTAGTCATCAAATATGATGATCATGCTGATGATCATAGGGACTCGCACAAATTATACGCGCGCAATTATTTCCACTCGTATTTTAGTTACACAATGCCACATTGTTACACAGAAAGGATTGCCATCGAGTCTGACTTAATTAGCCCCACTCATGTCTATTGTGCCTATCAGTAATCGCTTGATTCGCTGCTCTATGAATAAAGCTCCATTATGAACTCAAACCGTAAAAGTATGTCAAAAACTTATCACTCCGCTTGAACTCTAGATCTAAGAACTTTAATTATGCAAATTACTAATAGCTCCTTACCTTCTTAACTCATGATATTAAGAGAAAGGCCTGGCCCTATAACCTTCCGTTAAAATAGAATTGATGTTCGTTTTTACCATTCATTTAATAGTCCTTTTTTTATCATTTTTAATAATGTTAATAAAATACAAAATATTATAAAACAAAACCCTAAAAAAAAATTAAAAAACAAAAATCAACCCTCCGCTGCGGGACATTTGAGTGCCCAAGCAACCAGTTGTCAGGGCACCAGACTGAGAAACCTCCGCACAGTACGCGCCGTCACAAGAATCACTGCCTTCTATATCCCGACACTTAACGAAAGCTTCATAAGGTGTTGGTCGAAACTTTTCGCTATAAGATCATTGACTAAAACTACTATCGGAACAATAATAGTTGACTCAACATTCCACATGGCGGTAATCTCATGAGCTTTTCCTTTTTCTTTTCAGCCTTAACCAGACTATCGTTATGTGGACCAGTATTTATCATTATCAGTATCAGCCAATGGGCGAGGACTGCTGGACATAGGCCTCTTGTATGTTGTAAGCACCACTTAAGCCTCGAGCATCAAGCGGCTCCCTGTTACTTGATGTGATGTGTGATGTGATGATGATTATGACTTAGAACCTCAACTTAGATTGGCTGTTCGAACTAAGTATATGACCTGCATTGCCACTTCAACTTGTTAATATATCGGTGAGTTTAGTTTTTAGGCAAATCGCATCACATCTCATGATTATGTTTTCAAAGATAATACGAGTTTAATGATAGGTTAACAGGTCTTCGTCGTCAGGACTATCCATTTGGGATCTTTTTCTTCTTATTTTTGTTTCGTCTGGGCCGTTTCCGCACTTAGCCATGTGATTGGCCGTTGTGCGTGGGTCCCTCGTTGTTGGTTCCCGCTAGATTTATTCCATCCAGCCGAGCTCGCTCCAGAAGCTTTGCAGGCCGCCCAGGTCGCCGATAGCCTCATGGAGTGTCGCTGAGGAACGAATGTGGGTTGCTCGTTATTCCGTTACGCCTCTGCAACTGACCATAACGTGTATCCATTTGGGATCCTTATCTTATTTAAAAGTCGGTGTACCACATTTACATCGAAACTTTTCCCAAATAAAAAAAGGGTTGTATTGAAATTGAATAAAAGCCCGCACGGCTTGTTAACTACAAACTGGTGAAATAATCAAATCAGCTACTGCGCAAATCGGCGACCGTGGTTGTTACGGCTACATATTTTTGATATCCAATTTTATACTATTTTTTTATCAACACTATTTTATTTAAAAATAGAAACAGTTTGATTATTCAAGAGGATTTTGAACAATTTTATTCAAAAGTAGTAGTAGTTTTTTGTTTAAAAAAAAATGAATATTTAAAATGTATTACATAAATGCATGATCAATCTGAAGAAAATAAACAAAGTGAACACACATTTAATTTTTTTTTTAATAAAAAAAGTTCTTTCTTCTTTTAATAAAGTAATTAAAAGTCAAAGCCTAAAATGACCCCTAGTTAAACCAAGATAAAAACACATGCATGATTATTATCATGGAAATTCATATTATCTCAAAGGCGTGGTGGTACTTTTATTAACACATAACATCTCAACACTAGCAAGAAATTATATTTTTTTTTTCAGAAGAAAGGCCTTCGGTAGTCGGAGAGGCACATAAATAGAACGAGTAGAAACAATAGTCAATTTATTTTTGTAGCCGTCTAAGGACTCGAACCAAGAAAGATCCAAGAGCCGCATAAGTTTGACGGCGACCGTGGCGCAGTGGTATGCACGGTGGATTTACAAAACGGAGGTCCTGGGTTCGATCCCCGGCTGGGCAGATTGAGATTTGGGCAAAAAAAAATCACCATCGGATGAGTCGCTTACCATCATCACTTACCATCAGGTGAGATCGTAGTCATGGTCTAACATGTAAAAAATTAAAAAAAAAGCTAACTTGAGGTGCAAAGAATGAGCATTCGTTAGCATTATATTAACATTAAACTATTACATAAAATACGTGTATAAAATAGGTAGGAACTATTATAATCTTGATAGAAGGTTAATTATTACAAACTTTAACCTTGTAATCTAACGGATACGATGGTATTATATTGCCGTAGTTGAGCGAAGTTGTAAGATTCAATTTACCTACCAACTTCGATTTCGCTGTTCTCTCTCGTGTACGAACAGAACCGCATATTATAGTATATTCGATAGCAATGATATTTTATACTATAGATATGGCACTAGCGCGATGAATTGGCGCCTAATTGACTTAATTTCATTTAATCAAATAGAAACAACGAAAGTTTTTTAAACAAATAATACCTTAATATTGTCTAAGATGTTGAGTTCAGGTACCCCAATATTTTTTTTTAATTTTCTATTTATTATTTTATGGACGTAATTAATATACATACCCATACCAAATTTTATCTTTTTATTTTTTACAGAGTCTGAGTTATCTTACTGACAGCTTAATATTTTTATTTATAAATGCTTTTTAAATAGCAATTGCTACTTAGCTGTCATAGTTTTCTTTGTAATTTCAAAATATATCTTACTCTTGTGATTTTGCTCACGTATCCTCATACAACAGTTTAGCCGGTAGAGGTAGAGGTTGAAATTTTCTCTTAAAAGCTTAATATTTTACAAACGGCTCCCTAAATCGAAAATTATTGGTAGATGACCCCTCATTACTTTAAAAGACCTATCCAACGATACCTCACACTATAAAATAAACGAGTAAAAAAAATCATCCCCACTTTACATGATACCCTAAAAAAAATATTATTCAAGATTTTATTTTACGAGTTTGTTTACATTTTTATGGTAGATAGATACTCATGCTAATTTACAGCTTTCTAGTAGTAATAGTCTCTGCGCTAAACGACAGACGGCCGGACGGACGGACAGACAGACGGACATGGCAAAACTACAAGGGTTCCTTGTGGACTACGGAACCCTAAACAGAGGTAACTTTTGTGAGTTTGTATCTTTTTTATCGAGCAGTGTTCCATTTTCAGTTTTGGGCGTTGGAAATAGATCTGCAACTTCATACTATACGCTACGCCCGCAAACGCTGGGTTTTAACGCATCGCTTTTTTAACTCTCGTGCAAATGTGGCCTTCCATGCTCTCGGTCTACTAATGTACAGTCAAATAATACACCCTATATGTGTAGGTAGGACTACATAATGTGAAAACGAGCAGTATTTTTCCTATTCCATCTGAAATTAATTTTCACCTCCGCTGCACAAAGACTCATTCACAAAGTTGTGTTACGTAGGTGTCCCTACCGAAAGATGATAAATATACGAGGAAAAGTCAAATTGCGTCACTTTTTCAAGTAACAAACGTGAATATCCTACGTGATATCGTATAATAGCATATTTACGAAGATATTTCTTACGTATTCTATTTGAAAAATCGAGGTTAATATTATTTGTTATAATAGATATAATTACGACGGCCGACGACATAAAGAAATTTACCGGTAAAAACTGGTTATTAAAGGCAAAAGACCTTCCAAAATGACAACAAATGGCGAACTTCTACCTACCAATGCCACTGTCCAAACTCTATCGATAATAAATAATTGACTCTACTATAAAATAAATTATAATTAAATAAAATAAAAAAACCTTTTATTTCTTCGTACTAGGGTCAAAAATTCTTATGTACGAGTAGTACTATTACAATTTTAATGTTTTTTGTTGGCTTTTATTTAAAAGAAGAACCCTTGGCGGTGAAGGCCCGCTACGTTGTTGTTGTTATTGATATAAATGTAAATTTTTTTTTTAAAATGTGTTTTTTTTAATTGATTACACTTGTGATTTCACATTACTCAAATCTATATGCATTGACTTACATTTATTTATACGCATTGACTAACGTTTCTCTAGCCAGAATTGCTTTTAAGGTGATCTGAATTGTTCGTCAATGGCAGAATTAAATAGGCATCTTCTATGTAAGCACGCTCCACCTCAGACCGCATTAAGTACAGTGATTATATTTACTACTTGATACGTTACTTGAATATAGTTATCATCGCAAAAAGCGTTCCAAACTCAACTACTCCACTGGGCGTACACGTATACACCACTTTGTATTTACCTACATTATTTATTTATGTATATACAACTCGGCATTGTAGACAATATTTATATTATTATCTTTTATTTATTTATTTCTCATTTTTTTTTAATTTTTAACAATGTTATACATACAAAATATGCAAAACACTATTACAAACATAAAAAAAAATTGAACCCTCCCGCTGCGGAACATTTGAATGCCCAAGCAACCGGTGGTCAGGGCTCCAGAGTGAGGAACCTCCTCACAATACGCGCCGTACCAATAATTACTGCCTTCTGTATCTGACTCTTGATCCAACAGTTAAACGAAAGCTTCTTAAGATGTTGGTCGAAGCTTTTCGCTATAAGACCATTGACTGAAACGACTATCGGAACAATAATATTTGACTCAACATTCCACATGGCGGTAATCTCGTGAGCAAGGTCCAAGTATTTTGATACTTTTTCCTTTTCAGCTTTAATCAGACAATATTTATTATTATACTCAAATAACTTTCGTTGTTTACTATGCGACTAAGTGTATTGAAGCTAATTGGGGTCTCTTTGTCTGCCTCAGTTTCGACGCATATCTAATAGTACAATATCATTGATTAGGTAATGTTTCCCAGGTATAATTAGAGATTAATTTTAAGAATATGTCCATCCCATCATGTCCACATCATATTAAAATGAAAACATCAACAAAGCCATCGTTTGTTATAAATTGAAACACAGGCTCGAGTACGTCATTATTAATGCAAGCCGCCTTTTAGCGAGGAGGGTTGTGAGGTGCTAATCCCGTTCGCTCTCGTGAAGAATAATGAATACCTCTCTCAAGCGATAATCTAAGCCTGTCGTGAATACGCGGAGTGTGAAAACTTACGTAAAACACTTTCGAAAGGGTAACGCTATTCTATAAAGGTAGGTATTTTTAATAGCTCGATAGTGTCAGTTTCGAATTAGCCTCTATCTTTCCATCTATACTAATATTATAAAGCTGAAGAGTATGTCTGTTTGAACGCGCTAATCTCAGGAACTTGTGGTCCAGCTCGATAGTGTAAGTTTCGAATTCGTCTCTAACTTTCCATATATACTAATATTGTAAAGCTGAAGAGTTTGTTTGTTTATTTGTTTGAACGCGCTAATCTCAGGAACTAGTGGTCCGATTTGAAAAATTCTGTCAGTGTTAAATAGCTCATTTATCGAGGAAGGCTTTATTTTTATTCCCGTATTTTTGAGTAAACGGGAACGACGCGGGTGTAACCGCATGGCATCATCTAGTGGTTAATATAATAAAAAGTATCTAGAGATGAAACCTCACAGATCAGTTATAAAAAACTACACTACGGAATATGGTTTATCTATCGTACATGATTTTTATTAGACGTTTATAGATACATTTACTCTAATTCAGGATTTTGCGTTGGATGAAAAAGAGAGTACATGCGCAATTTGTTGGGAATGGTAAAAGAAAGTACTAATATTCAAATGACGGCCGCGTGGCGCAGTGGGTAGTGACCCTGCTTTCTGCATCCACGGCCGTGGGTTCGATTCCCACAACTGGAAAATATTTGTGTGATGAGCATGGGTGTTTTCCAGTGTCTGTGTGTATTTATACATTATATAAGTATTTATATGTAGTATATAATTGTATATTAATATAATAATATCAACTATCTTAGCGCCCATAACACAAGCTACTCTGTATGCTTACTTTGGGGCTATATAGTAATGTGTATTGTTTAAGTATATTTATTTATTAAAAAAAAAAAAAAAATATTAGAGTACAGGGGAAACTTATATGAAGTTATTTTTTTTCCATTTATTTAGGAAACAAACAGCATTAACATAAAAACATTATATATAACTTACTTACTTAAACCCGTATAACAAAAAACTTCAATGCTCTGTCAAATTTTAAACACCTATTTTACTCTATTACTACAAACAAATCAAAAGATTTATTTTAAGAAAACTTCTATGGCATAACACTTTCTCCTTTCTCTACGGCATTGTATTTTCTAAACGTAGTATCTATTTAGCAACAATTTGAATATATTTTTAGACTGGAAATAATTAGCTAGTATTGTAAATTTTACCAATACGGTAATATCTGTATTACTGCGGGGTATCAAAACATTTCGGCTCGACCAGAAATCCAATTTTACGGTATTGTTTAACACTGTAGTAAACAGCAGCCCATTTCACCAGTTTTGTTTGCTTAGGCATAATATAAATGTAACGTTTTTTTACAAATGAATTTTTAAAAATCTTTATTTGTTCTTTTTCTGTTTGAATAAACGAAAATATTGTAACGTGCGCTGTATCATTTCATTGCGTCAAAGCTTTGCTGTAATACAATTTTTGTAATGAGGTTACACTGATTATTTCTTCAGTTTAATGATAAGTCACCGACATAGCACAACGAGTTGCAAAGCTGAAGTGGCAATGGAATGGGCGGGGCACATAGTTCGAAGAGCCGATGGACGTTGGGGTCTCAAAGTGCTGGAATGGCGACCCCGCACTAGTAACCGCAGTGTTGGCCGACCCCCCACCAGGTGGACTGACGACATCAAGTGAGTAGCAGGGATTCGATGGATGCAAGTGGCTCAGTAACGTGATGTTTTTAAGTCCCTACAAAAGGCCTATGTCCTGCAGTGGACGTCCATCGGCTGATATGATGATGATGATGATCATGAATGATAGGCGTCCACGGATCCACATCGTACGTATCGGACACATCGCGTCATATGGATTGTAGTATTTTTTGTTTAGAAGTCAAACAAGTGCGTCCATTAATCCGCATCGTACGAATCGCATCGAACGGATTTTATCTTGCTACGTATGCTAGGTGACATATACGAAATTGAGATTCTGTGTTACCAATTTCATCCAGTGCCTACTGGTGGACATCTTATAGAAGTAGATGACATTTTGTCAATTTATTTGATGTTTATTTTAAAAGGCTGATAATAATAACCAAAATAGTGAATAGGCAAGCATTTGTAAAGAATAAAAAAAGAGATTTTATAAAAACTTGATTTATAAAATGAATCCCTACCTAATACTAAGCCGGAAGTCAAAAAGCTCCAGCGCTCACCACGGTGCTTCAATACAGCAATTAGGATCAACAGCTAACAAACCGATCCAAACGTAAAACTCTTTTACTTTATATAGTTTTCACATTGAATTTATTGATAGTTTTTGTATCGCGGCATCGGGGCTGACCGCGGCAAATCCACAAAGATAATTGAAATGAAATTATAGTTCCATCCGAGTGATCACGGTTGCGGACTGCGGTCTTATATCAATTACGGCGGCGTGTATGGATTATTTTTTATTTCATCCATTTCAAACAACAAATTGCTAAATGCGAGTAGGTTAACTAATTGTTTTGTATTCAATTTAATTGACGAACACATTTTAATTTGACTATAATTAATTACTGTTAGAACCATTGGTTAACAGATCTGGGGCTCGTGCCAGAATATATCTCATGAATCATGCGGATTATTTTTTTACTAGCGGACGCCCGCGACTTTGTTACTATGTATGAAATTTGGAAGATATATCCTTTCCAAATTTCATACATAGTAACAAACATTCATACAAACTTTCGCGTTTATAATAGGACTTTTAGTAGGACTACGAGTAGCTCCATGGTTATCCATGTAGTAGGTCCTAATCGTATGGAAAAATTGCCACAACAATAACTAACAAAATCCTTTCAGATTTTAATCTCTACAAAATTTCATCCAAAATTTTGTGATTTTCTGGGAAACTTTCTTGATTTATCACAATTTATACAAATCATTTAAACATTAATCTACCAACACATACTTTAAACTATCTTATAAAATAAATTTTGCCGAAGCGAGTATAGATACGACAATTACAATAGAAACTGCCATTTAAATGGCAGTTTCTATTGTAATTGTCGTATCTTCGTAGTTTATATAATTGAAGAATGTCTTTTAAAAATCATGAAAATGTAACTAATTTATGAATCATGCATGCTTAATATGAGGTTATTAATCTCATTAAAGTAATAAATTACAAAGTAAGTGCGTCGAATAAGTCAAAAGAGCGAAACTCGCATGATATTCCTCTCGGCGCAGGCAGATACATTTTTCAGGCCTTATTGAATAAATATACATAACTTTACGTTGATATTCGTCAAAGAGCTTTGTGGTTGTCGGTTGCGTTTAATTGTGCTACGTAAATATTTTTAATGAAAAATATTTGTTTGGTCAAAAGAATATATTTTTTGCCGATTCTAGACTATGTAGAGAAATTAGTTACCATTGATTCATAGGTTATGAAAACGTAGCGTCGTTGTTCTTCGTATCATACTATTTGTGAAAAGGATGAAGTTGTGAATGATTGTGAAGTTGATTGTTATATACTTAATATATTAGATTATATTGTAGATTAAATAAGAATATATTAGATCACGTTGTAGCTAAGAAACTAATGACATTACATATACTATGAAAAAAATTGTGAATGTAGTGAAAAACTTTTCAATAGTTAAGCATTGACATAACCTAAAATTGTAGTTAAATGTAAGCATGATTTTAATGCATTAACGGTAGATTTTCCTTAATAAACAAATAAATAAATAAAGTATTTGAAATCTGCCCCAAACAGCTTTACAAAGTAGGTGCTTTTGTCTTTTTAAGTTTAATAGTAAAAAGAAGCTCAAGCAGCTTCAATGCAAGCAGAAAATTATTTTTAATTCTCAATAGCTCCACTGCTAAGGACCGACCTCATTACCGAAAGGTAAAGCTTGGGTCGATCCAGGGATTATATCCTAGTATTACTTATTGATCATTAAATTTTAATAAGTTGATTACATTGTAATCTATCGACGGATAGACCGGAAAGAATCCGAAATTTCCGAAAAATCAGTAATTTTTAAAGGAGACCGACCATTTTTCATACATTGATGGATTTGACGAATGAACCGCTATAATGTTCGAATTAGTGTAATTTATTAACTAATTAACGGACGCCCGTGACTTTTTTCACGTAAAATCAGTTTTTCACAAATCCCCCGGGGAGCCATAGATTTTTTCGAGATAAAAAGTAGCCTATATGTTGCCCCATATCAGTTAAACACTAGCCTGGAGAAACAAAAGACAGACAGACAAAAATTAAAAAAAAAAGCTTGATTATGTTTTAGTATCCTGCTTAACACTTGAAGAAACGCAGTTATTTTAAAATCACATAAAGACACTTCTATTTTATTATATTATGTATAATTCTTTATCACTTATTAATCTTTATTTTTTAATCGCTTGATTACATTTCAATCTATCTATTATACCTAGATTATGTTTACAAAACCAACTGTCCATAAATCTGTAACTTTTAAACTTCAATATAACACATTTATAGTTGCTACAAATTATATAATATCTTCAACTTCATACAACATAAAATAGTACGTATCCGCTTCTAAGTAATGAGTAGTGACATGCACTGTGTAAATTCGCCGGACTGACTTTAACTAATTCCGTCCGTTCTGCGCTAACAATTTGCTAATTTATGTTTGCCTGCCGGATACAACTCGCATACCGAGGAGTTGTGCTAAATCCGATGGATAAATTACCGACTTATCACTTGGTTTGCGAGCTACCCGTGCTTGTGTCCGATACTATAGCTCAGGGTTTCTCAAAGTGGGGTACGCGAACCCCACTTCGCCATTTGAGGGTAGGGAGTTCGCGACAAGATTTACGATTTTAAAATTAATAAAATTGAATCCATTTGTGACAAGAAACGAGCACACCCATTATCATCTCCTTACCCTTATCCCACTTAAGTGGGGTCGGAAAAATATGTCAATCTTTTCCATTCGTCTCTATTACTCGTCAACTCATCATCCACTCCTTTTACACACATGTCCTCTTTCACACAATCCAACCATCTCTTCTTTGGCCTTCCTCTCCTCTTATGTCCTTCCACTTCCACATTCAACATTTTTCTAGTAATATGACGAAAGAAACGAGCACACCCATGACATTAATATTACAAAGACATTTCTTTTGGTACTTTATGTGTTACCTTTTATTCAAATATAAACCTTATTTACTTCAACAGTCAAATTATTTTTTTTCTTTCGGGGCCTTGTGTCATTAGTTAGTAACTTCGAAAGTTCATAGTCGTAGTCACTTGGAAATTTTAACAGGGGTTCATGGAGTCGAGAAAGTTGGAGAAACCCTGCTATAGCAAGTCAAATGTTTGTAAACGAATATTATCAAATGACATTTAAAATGAAAACAATGGATAAAAAATATAAAAACGATTGTGAAAAAATCATCATATTTTTTTGAGTTTGAAGCCCGAAAAACCGCAAGGCCCAAAAAACCACGAAGCCGTAGGCGATGGTCCACTTTTCTCAAGTCTTGACCCTCTCTTCTGAATACATAATTTTTCTGTGCCTCATTCCAAAGTTCACTATTAAAAAAATTGTTTGTCTGTAAAGTCGGTTTACTGACGATAGATGATCGTGACAAAGTCATAAGAAAATACTGATGGAATGGTTGCATTTTTCAAAAAAGAATGTTCTTTTTTCTAAAATACTGTTTAATAATCTTCATAGACCAGTTTATACTTTATTTCTTGTAAAAAAGTTGGCAACCCTAGAGCGAGGGAACGACGCATGACGTCATTTTTCGAGTTTGCATCTAGCTTCATCGAATTATAAGACGTTGTCACGTCAAAAATGGTAGTTTTTAAATTTAATCTAAAAGAAATATAATCTTTCACGCGATCATTTATTACTTGTACAAAGTATAAAACAAGTATGAAAGTTACGAAATTATTCAACATAATTAAATACTTACAAAAGATACACCCGCAAAGCGCCTTACAGAGTATCAACGAAAAATTATGTATATTTATTCAATAACTTCTTGCAAAATATTCACTTGGGTTAGGTGCGTAAAAATGTTGCCACTTCGCCCTTTTCGGTTATTTCTTACCCTATATAATATTGCTCTTTATATTTATTTTATTTCACTGTGATGTTTGTTTATTCTTTATTTCACCAATATTATTACTTTTATGAGTCACTTTGGTCTTTGATAGCTTAGATTTGGAATACGAGTATCTAGCATTATATATATTCACCGTGTGGGTACCGGGACTATCGTGTAGCAGCAGAAAATCTCCCAGCAGAGCCCTGGATATATGGATTGATTATATTTCCGGTTCAATCTCGTGAACATATTCCAACTATAGCTCTATCCATCCGCCCGTTGAATGTTTTCTTTTAAGACCTAAATTACGAATCATCATCATCATCACTCCTTCTTTACAGGAAAAGAGATAATTATGGAGCTAAGACCAGGCACGCTGCTCCAATCAGGGCGGCTTAAAGCTGAAAATGTTTATGGTATGTTCTTTAACAACCACTATCAGATGATCATGATAATGATCGCAACCCACGTACTCCAGGCCGTGAATTTTAATTTAAGAAAATTTCTTAAAACAATGAAAATCTCAGTATCTCAAAGCTCAACAGGATCTCACGATCTTAAACCACATAAGTTATCCACTGGACCACTGAATGGAAACATCACACTAATATCACATCACACTGTCACACTAATCACACTAATATCACACTATCACACTAATATTATAAAGGCGAAAGTTTATGTGTAAGTGTCTTTGTTCCTCTTTTACGCTGCGGCTACTGAAGCGGTTTGTCTGAAATTTGGAATGGAGATAAATTTTACTTTGGATTAACACATAGGCTACTTATCATTTTGGAAAAATCCATGGTTCCCGTGGGATTTGTGAAAAACTGAATTCCACGCGGACGAAGTCGCGGGCGTCCGCTAATAAAAAATTAATACATATTATGACGGCTATTTTCCCGCATACTTCGCATGTATACATAATTATGTATCTAAACATACGAAGTGTCTCAAACAGATGAATAGCGTTTTGAAGAACAAGCCAGCTATAAAATTGCATCGGATGCATCGATATTGCAGTTGATATAATTGCATCGATTGTGCAGTCTTGCGAAATCTGCTGGTAACCACAACTAAGTATCAGTAGAAAATGCATTCTAATCCACACTAATCTCTACTAATATTATTAATGCGAAAGTAACTCTGTCTGTCTGTCTGTTACGCTTTCCCGCTTAAACCTCTCAATCGATTTTGATGAAATTTGACACAGACAATCTTTAAACCCTAAGAAAGGACATAGGCGATAGGACATTTATTGCGAAAAAAAGGGATGAAGAAGTTGAAATAGAGGTTAAAAGTTTGTATGGGATTTCTTAATTTAAAAAGATAAATCCACGAAACTTTATATTTAAGTACTCGATAAGACATAATTAAACATTTGTTCTAGCGTTTTTGAAATTTCGACCTGTGAGGGGATGAAATAGGGGCTGAAATTTTATATCGATTTTCACGCGGACGAGGTCGTGGACGTCCGCTAGTATTATATAAATGCTACAGTAAGAATGTCTGTCTGTCTGTCTGTCTGTTACACTTTTAGAGCTTAACTACTTTAACCGATTTGGATAAAATTCGATCTAAAGATAAATATGACTTTGTAGCAGAACATAGGCCACTTTTTATTCCGGAAAACCCCATGGTTTCGCGGGCGCCCTATAGTATTTATACAAAAAGTTGGGTAATATTGGTTAAAATTTAACTTGTAAAATCATAATACAAGTTTAATTTACTTAATATCATTGAATATCAAATCGATGATATTAAGTAAATTAAACTTGTAACAAACCTCCTTAACTTAACTTTGAAAGTATTGAAATTACAATGTTTTAACAGAAATACTTTTACTAAAACTTGTAACTAATTGTTTTTATTCAGTCTAGACAATTTTAAGTAGTTATACGATTTGAATATTCAATGATGAAGTTTTATTCATACAAAAAAGTACTTGACTTTTCTCTTTTCAATATTTTGTCTAATTGACTTTTTTCTACTTTTATAAAATCATCAATCATTTGTTCCTGAGAATAGCGCGTTCAAGCAACAAACAAACAAACTCTTCAGCTTTTTATTATTAGTATAGATTATCAAAATACAGAACTCGAGCTCCTCCAATGAAGCTGGTTCAGTAGCACAATACTGATCCTTAGATGTCTACGTAATGTAGTATAATTGAAAACTAATTTCAGTAGGTATTTGTTTTTAGTGATTTTAGTGTCAGTAGTTTTGGAGATAGGGCGCAGAATGGTCAATTTTCTTTTTTTTTTTAAATAGCAATATAATAATTATCCATCATATTCACGACCGTTCAAGCACCTTGGGACCCTCACAGTTGAGTATGAATAACTATGTGTCTAATTACACTGTCATCATCATTAATCAACCCATATTCGGCACTAATGAGCTCGAGTCTCCTCTCAGAATGAGAGGGGTTAAGCCAATAGTCCACCACGCTGGCCCAATACGGATTGGCGGACTTCACACTCGCAGAAAATTAAGAAAATTCTCTGGTATGCAGGTTTCCTCACGATGTTTCTCCTTCACCGTTTGAGACACGTGAATTTCTTAACTTCAACTGAAAAGTTGGAGGTGTATGCTCCGGACCAGATTCGAACCCACGCCCTCCTGAATCTGAGGTAGAGGTCGTATCCACTGGGCTATCACGGCTTAACTAAGCTGTACCTACATACAATTCATCTGCAATTCATGAGAACTTAATTTAATGGGGCATTAATTATAGACTGATGTGATATCTAATGAGGTTTAATCAAATCCAATATCTGATAGTAACTCAATACATTATCGTATCTATCAAATACTTACATAAAGTATCTACGTATTCCCAGCGTGCAAGTCGAATCTGACATGCAAACAGACATTAGCAAACTGTTAGCGTAGATAGAAGCGATTAGTTCAAATTAGCCCTAACGAGCTTTCACGGCGCCCGTTTGGATTAATTTTATCAATAGAACGTTTAAATGAGGTGTTAGCACACACGAGGCGCGAAAGAAAGTATTCTATTTAAGCTACTACGTTTACAGGGATCCGTAATGAAATGGACACACTGATCAAAAATGTTATTTTGTAACGACGTTTTTACAATATACTTGACAATGTAAGTCACGAATTCATCTCTATCTTTCTCTTTCTAATAAAATGCTATAGATAGAGAGATATAAAAAAACATAGTTGCAAAACAGTGTTACTATTAAAGGATAACTTTGTGAGTCTTTTTCTTATTCAATATCACTATCTCCTTACACCTAGACTACTAACTAAAACATTTAGAACCTAAAAGCAATTTCCTCCTGTTGAACTGATTGTATTGACGTACCCAGTGGCGAGCACTTTGTATATGCAAAAATGCACTGCCTATCCTGAGGACTAATTGTAACCCTGTGTTGCGGATGGAATTTTCCATTTTGCACAATTTGTATGTACATACCCTAGTTAAATACCTACCCTGTGCACGCCATTTGTAACACAGCCTTAATGACTAATTGCAATGCCTAAGATCTGATAAGAGCTCGATGACTCATTAGCTCGATGACTTTAAAAAAAATGAAATTCATTGCTACTTTACCCTTACCCTTGGTATTTAATTTTAATTCAACTCGCGCGTAAATAGTTTTGTTTCAATAAGACTTTCAGATGGAGAGAAATCAGTACGAATTATCTCTTAAAAGTCTAGAGGAATACCTCGATTGAGGCGTGATGCTTGGTGATGAGATGAAAGAGAAAGGAAGAGTGCTATCTCCATAGTAATTGCTTTAATAAAATAAAATTAAATCGGTCGAGCAGTTTTAACTACGCTACAAACAACCTTTCCTCTTTATAATATAACTGTAGATGACAGATTTAGCCATCAAAAGCTCTCACTCTATCTATATAAATCCGACTAAATACATTTTCTTTCACTGAAGTAATGTAAACTGGATTTTTTTACATCCAATTGCATCACAAACAATCCGTCCAATCACAAAACGTATCCGCGAGTTCAATGATAAATGCATTATTTGCAAAGCTTATAAATAGCAACAGCTGAATAAGCCGATATATCAATAAACCAGTATTGCTGATTCATTATGGCCATTGTTTCACTTTTAGACGGGAGTTTAAACGACGTCGTACAGTGAGATGTTACTGCCCCTAGAGGCGTACTTTCGGTTAAGTATGAAGCCAATAATTGTAAAGAAAAAAAACTAGCTAATTAGCAACTCTTATGCCTGAGTCCGCGAAAGAATTAGCGTAGACCTAAATTAACGTGTAATACTTTGTAGTAGAGCATTTTGTAACAGAGCTCATCCGGAGAAGTACTGCCGCCAAGTAGCGCAACTGTATTTCGTTATGAAAGTAAGTATATTTCAGATCGGAACCCAGTAGCACACACTAGATAGTGAAATCGGTCCAGTCGTTCACGCGTGATGGCGTGACCAAGGGATAAATCGATTCATTTTTATTTAAATCAGGCAGGCAATAACATATCACTGGCATCATTAATACGTACATTCGTTCATTGATTGCGTTTTCTTTTTAATTGTCACCACACATTTTTTTTATTTTCCCATCTTTATTTCAACGTTAATTTAACGTGAAAGTTTTAATATTTTATAAACAAAGTTCAACAAATATAACACTAATGAATTTTAAAATCCTAGTTTCTATTATAATAATATATTTTTCGATATACCTATTACTTACCGTACAATTACACTGTATCTTCATATACAGTGTTTTGTGGTTACACTTATAAATTGGTTCCTCTCACATGGTTCCATGTGTCTAAATCTTAATATATAAAATTCTCATGTCACAATGTTCGTTCCCATACTACTTCGAAACGGCTTGACCGATTCTTATGAAATTTTTATGCATATTCAGTAAGTCTGAGAACCGGCTACTATCTATTTTTCAAGCCCCAAAGTGATAAGATTTGTCCACTCTAACATATTTTTCTATACTCCCATACAACCGATTCGTAATAATACTTAAAAAAAAAATTTAACTTTAATACCACACCATAAAATAAAAGTGTTAGTAGAAAAGTTCCCGGAAGGCAAAGCAATTTGATTGAAGTTAGTGTAGGGTAGGGTAGGGTAGGGTGGGCATAAGATGGGAGTAGAATAGGATAGGAGTAGGGAATGAGTCAAAGCGAAGCTTCACCGGGTCCACTAGTAATTTTATAAACTTAAAAATATTGCGAAATACATTAAGAATACGGCTCGGTTTTGATTAAAAACAAAATGAAATGTCACAAAAACAGATGTTTTTAGATACAGTGGTTTGCCATGGCACGGAGAATACTTATAGATACCTAACTAACTAGATATCAACATGTATAAAGTTATATAGGACACAGAGTAGAGTAAGCTAATTTTTCCCAAATTTTCCATTCGTACTCTGAATTTCGTATAAAAATACATTACGAGGAAAAAGTTCTTTATGTCGAACGAAAATTTTTAATGAGCGACGCTCTTCACAAAAAAGTTATAATTAATTTACCTATTAGTCAATTAGTTCAATTATTCATAAGTTATACAAATATAATCACAACATAAATTAATAAATAATTTGTTTCGTGCCAAAAGTCTATTAATTATGAATTCCACTAATTGTTGCTTAATAAACAGAAAATTAACTAACTGAAACATCGCTAGAATAATTTACTGTAAAATACGCAAATAGATGTATATGCTCGTAATAATTATAAATCTGCAGTTAATTAAAAGTTTGTCAAATTTTAGCATAACTGTCAAATTTAAATTTTGTGATTTGTTTCCTTATAGAATTTTATATAATATGTAAATATACCTACCTACAAGTGTTAAAAGAATTTAAAGGAAATGTTAACAAAAAATATATAAAGCAATTTAATTGTTCACCCAAAGTAAAGCCCAACAAGCTGACGCTAATACCTATTTATATAATAAAGCTTAACCTTTAAGTCAAATAAAACCACACATGCTGTTGCTATCACTTATTTATATTTTATATATATATATTTTAGACCGAATACAACTTCACAAACATTTAAGACGTGAACTATTTTTTCAACAGATCAACAGTAAAGGTGCTGGTTGTCAGTTTTCACCGGATATAATAGGTAGGAGATTGTGAAAATTTACCATTTGTTTAACAGAGAGGGACTTATTCATACTTTTTTATTCTCAGTACAACAACAAAAAGTCTGTCTCTGTTCTGTTCTGACTGGCGACAGGCGACGAATGTTTCGCCAACGGGAATATCCTGCCGCCCTCTATTCCTGATGCCTACAATTTAAACACTTAAAGCAAGAGTGACTAGGCATTTTCTAGGCAAGTACCTACATTCCATCTAAATCTCATCATTGGTTTCCGTTACCTATGATTCCACAGGCGCAAGTAAGGTCAGAAGATGTTAATAGTGTCACAATAGAACAAACGAGCGTGGAAAGAACAAAGTCTGTAGTCTGTAACTTCTCCTATAATAATAATAATCTATTTAGAGAAAATTTGAATTAAGATAGCTTCTGTCGGAATGTGCAGTTTATTGTCGAAATAAAACAAATACTTATATATTCATCAGACTAATGTACTCAACAATGTTTAGATAATAAAGTGTGCCAGCACCTTCTAATTAATTATTAAACATTAGTTTAATTAATTACACT
This sequence comes from Bicyclus anynana, assembly GCF_947172395.1. Taxonomy (NCBI): domain Eukaryota; kingdom Metazoa; phylum Arthropoda; class Insecta; order Lepidoptera; family Nymphalidae; genus Bicyclus; species Bicyclus anynana. The sequence goes on from NC_069083.1 coordinate 11,802,803, forward strand.
CAATTTGACGTTAGAGGGCTATGTCGTAATTATCACAACCCATAGCATTAAATGTGGGTATTTAACCATTATGAAAGCCCCAAGGGACAGCTTAAATCAAGTGTGAGTTTTAATTAAATTTGAATATGAGTTACAGGGCATATTCAGCATTATAAGTAGGTACTGAAGATTAATATACCTCCTTAAATTACATGACCTATATGATTATTATCACAGTAGGTAGGTATATGCATAGTAAAATAATTAATTTTAAAAATTATATTAGATTTATGTAAAAATTTCAATATGTATTTTGTAGAATAATTAACCTGATCTTAATGTGTTATATGTTATACGTTACGTATGTAGACTTAAATAGAAAACAAGAGAACAGAATTTAACAAAAGACAATATAACATGTTCGGTGAAATGTGGTGAATATTGCAGTTTGATACACAAATAACTGTGCATATACAGTGCGGGAAACCATCGCAGTTTATATCAGCACTAAATGCTGTAAACTTACTAAATTTTCGACTGAATAAATTCTGAAAAGTTTTGTTAAATTAGTTTTAGTAAAACTATTCGGCAAATTCAAAAAGTCTCTCTGAAAGTCCCTACAAATTATTATTATACGAAAATGTTTATTGTAAGTCCGCCAGTATAAATTATCCAGTTGATCAGAGCAAACGTATTATTTTATATAATAAATTTATATAAAAATTATTCCCTCTTTTCCAATATTTTAAATAATTGTTTTTTTTTTATTTTGTTATCTTTGTTATTGTTAGCAGATAGCAGGTTCTTACGAAAGAAAAAACATAAAAGTTACGCGGAACATTAACTACACTAAGTAGGTAAAACTTACGTTAACATACTTATATAAATATGTTAACGTAAGTAATATAATATATACATATATAAATGACCACATGATATAGGGATCAGTATAAATCATCATCATTATTAGCCCATATTCGGCTCACTGCTGAGCTGGAGAGGGGTTAGGCCAATAGTCCACCACGCTGGCCCAATGCGGATTGGCAGACTTAACACACGCAGAGAATTAAGAAAATTCTCTGGTGTGCAGGTTTCCTCATGATGTTTTTCCTTCACCGGGCATATATTATTTATTTTTTGTTCCGTATACTCGTATGAAATCGCATTCAAAGCGGGCGAAATTGCAGGAGTTCGCTAGCTCAAAGTTAGTTTTACCAGCTTTTTAAATTGTAAACATCAACAAACCTTGATAATTGAATAACAAATTACTGTATTTATTAATAGTTTACAGTACGAGTGCCGATACAGTATTATAGTAAACTTTTAGCGTTCGAAACTCCCTACGATATTATTGTACGAGGAATATTGAAAACAAAATGTACGCGCGAGCCTTTTTATGTAAGCCAACGATAAACGTATACACCGCGGATCCCAGCGGAGTATTCGCGAGAACGAACGGAAAAAGTAAACAAGTAAAATAAAGTGAAAACATTGTCATTCTTATACGAGTATGTATTACCTTATTTCGGGTTGTGTCAGTTCACAGCTATGATTCGCTGAGTTACGGACAACAACTTTCGTACTTTTATTATACACAACCTCTTTTTCTTTACTTAGTAAATTCGTTATACCTATGTATATTGTTGTAATCGTAGTCGAGGAGATTTTGAGAGTAGAGAGAGTATGTTTCTCTCATTCTGCAATGTATTAGACATAAAGAAATTATGTTAAACTAATTATATTAAAATATGGTGATAAGAAGAGAATAAGATTTTGGGTAGTGGGAGGCTACGGCGTAGATAGTTACCACCCTACCGACAAAGACGTACCGATAAGCGATTTAGCGTTCCGGTACGATGTCGTGTCGTGTAGATACCGAAAGGGGTCTGGATTTTCATCCTCCTCCTAACAACTTAGCCCGCTTCCATCTTAGATTGCATCATCACTTACAATCAGGTGAGATTGTAGTCAAGGGGTAACTTGTAAAGAATAAAAAAAATATATTTTTTGTACAAGTTTCCAAACAGCTAGGAGATAAGTTGCTTGTTTTAATATGCAACAATAATACAAGTAGTTAAAGCATATACTAGTATACTATAACTACTACTATCTACAATTGTTATAACTACTTGTATTATTGCTCACTGTAGTCATGAATTCAACCCAGAACTTTATGTTTCTTAGGTAATTGTAAGGCTATGAAAATATTGGTTTAGTAACAACTAGTCGTCTATTTTGATGGACGTCTTCGCCAACTCAATTATGAACTCACTTACAGAATAAATTAATAGCACCGAAAGGTCTAAAGTTAACGGCACACTTAGGTATTTAAGAGGACGTATAATAATTTACAAGATCGGACTAAATTACCTAGTGACGTCCGATCCCCAATTGTGTGAAGTGATCTCGTCCTGATGTTGTTCTATAGACTATCTCTACCCCAGTGACAGTTTTGTAGTGTTCTCTGAAATAATGTCATTGACAGATGACAGGCAAAGATGGCGGATTGTCAGACCACAGACAAAGTATAAGTTGATTGACAGCTTAAAAATAGTATTAATATTTTTTTAATAGTCTTTGCTTTATATATTGTGACAGCGCGGTAGCACAGAGTGCATACTACATGGTACAAAAGTGAGGACAAGATCACGGAACATACGTATACTTACACTTAATAATAATATCTATCAATTTTATAGATATTTTTAAGATCGTTATATCTCGGCTCAACGAGTCGCGTAGCTGAAATGGCAATGGGCGGGGCACATAGTTCGAAGAGCCCAGTGGACATTTGGGTTCCAAAGCAGGAATGGCGACGACATCAAGCGACTTGTCTTGCAGTGGATATTATGGTGATAACACACACAATAAACTTCTTTATAAAGTACTAGACATTATCTATTTTGTTAAGACGTTTGATAACGACAGTCTAGTGTTGTACCTACAAGTAAATTGTTACTATAGTTTAATTTGAATATGAAGGTCGACACGGGAATGGTATCACACCTTAGGTGAGCGACCCTTATCAAACGCAATCGGATTACATCGGTATTAACCGGACAAATGGAATGTGTAATTATCTGTTTCTAACAAATTACATCCTATCCTGCACACATGTTAAAACATCAGCCAAACTTTTTTTTATTCTACAAGTGACTATCATCTCACGGCGCAATACCTATTCGTAGCAGCAGGCTAGCTTGTAAGAAGTTACAAATTTGTTCTAACCATCTAATTCTATCTTCTAATATATCTCTTAGCAATGGTAGGCGTCCACTGATGCGTCCGATACGAACGCTGCAGATTTATGGACGCCTACGTTTAGCAACGACATTATAAAGAAATAAATACTTAGAGAAAATAATTTTCAAAATCGTTTCAGTAGATCCAGAGATTACCATCTACTCGTACCTCACAAACTCAGTAAAAAAACATTTATTTCAATTAGGCTTAGTTTACAAGCACTTTTGAAAAGTCAAGTTATGTCATAATTTAAATTAATCTAATGGTGGTAATAATTTTTTTTTTTTGTAAACCACCATTTTACAAACTTATTTAAAACTGAACACACACCCGCATAATACAGTATACCAAGCTTTTTTATCACTTATATAGTCACTAATACTAAAACTTTAACTTTATAGTATTAGTAATCCTATACAAATGTTAAGTACTCGTAACAACCATCGCATTATCTTTTAGGTCTCTTAGGTTTAAACCTCATGTGCTAACAACTCTGCCCTGCAAAAAATGTTTAAATATAGTATAAAGTTAAATGAAGGTCTATTTTCAACGCCCAAAATCGAAAATGCTAATCTGCTCAAAAAAAAAGCGTCGTGATTTAAAAACGCTGGTATGAGCATTATACTTTGGAATGCATTCGTTGCATTTGAATGCTTTTAAAACGTCCGTTAAATATGTCTCGTGCGAATGAGCGCTTAGAGGCATTAGCATGTTGGACTTCACCGCTTGGACTCTCAGAGGTTACTAGCAAAAGTTTCACATGTTAAATACATAACGCATTAATTGTGTAGGTACAGATAATTACACATTCCATTTGTCCGGTTAATCCCGACGTAAGCCGATTGCGTTTGATAAGGGTCGCCTTCCTGAGGTGCGATGCCATTCTAGTAGGCTCCCATACTAAAGTTAAACAAATAGTATTATTGTTTTACTACTTTTGACCTTTTGGTGCATATTTGGGATTATTATGGGTTCTTAAAACAATCTATACTTCTATTACTAATATATAATGCTGAAGAGTTTATTTGATTGAACGCCCTAATCTCAGGAACTACTGGTCTGATTTGAAAAATTATTTCAGTGTTAGATAGCCCACTTATCGAGGAAACCTATATATTATCCCCATTTTCTTACGGAAACAAGAACCATGCGGATAAAACCGCGCGACGTCAGCTAGTATATGATAATTAAAAGAGGCCTGAGAAATTCGATATCAACCCTCCATACAAATTTTCAACCTACATTGGTTTACCGTGATAGGTATTCGAAACATCATTCTTTTTGAGAGAACGACTAGAGCCCTGCAGTGTGCCAAAAATGAGGATGATTAAAATAAATAATTTTGACTTTTCGGGGAAAATAAAGGAATTTTAAAGCACTATGGTCTATATCCAAACAAATTTTTGTTGACATTTTTTTAAGTGTCTAAGAATGAAAAAAATAAAAAAATGATACCTACATATTAAAATATAATATAATAAATTTGCTTAACTACTACTACTATACTAAACCTGAAGGATCAATTCCTTCAGGTTTAGTATTATGTCAAGTCTGGAATTCAAGATATTTATGTTTGAAGCTTTAGAGGTTATGTTTTGTCAACAACTAATAGGTACCTACTTTTTTAATTGTAGTCTTAATAATAATTATTCCATGAATAAGTAGCCGGGTATTTGGGTTTATTATTTTGCGTTATTTTGGGTTTCGCCAAGGATTAGGTATAAGTCAATAAGTAAAATTGGGTTACGAATAAGCTTACAGAACCTAACTTATAACGAGTCAACAATAATTATTACTATTACTGAATATAATAGGCACAAGTTCGACACAGTGTGGTGAAAATTGAAACAGAGAGCTGGAACAGTAGTTCACAATACAACGATAACTTTAAACTCTGAACTAACTCGATTTTCGATTGACTGCACTCTATAAAATATCCGGTTTGGTTTAATATTGACTTGAACAGAGAATTCTAATTAAATGTTACTCGAGTAATATACTCGTAGCAGACTGGCGGACCCGTGCGGTTGTTACATAAATCTATACGTACAAGTATATCATCATCATCATCATCATCAGATCAGCTGATGGACGTCCACTGCAGGACATAGGCCTTTTGTAGGGACTTCCAAACATCACGATACTGAGCCACCTGCATCCAGCGAATTCCTGCAACTCGCTTGATGTCTTCAGTCCACCCGGTGGGGGGTCGACCAACACTGCGGTTACTAGTGCAGGGTCGCCATTCCAGCACTTTGGGACCCCAAAGTCCATCGGCTCTTCGAACTATGTGCCCCGCCCATTGCCACTTCAGATTTACAACTCGTCCGTTCGCAAATGGTACAAGTATGTACTAATAATAAAAACAGGTAAAGTTTGTGGTATTGTAAGGGGTAATTTACTCCAATTTTGAAAATTCTTTTACTACTGGAAAACTATTTGTGAGTGTCATATTTCCTACTAATATTATAAACGCGAAAGTTTGTATGGATATTTGTTTGGATGTTTATTACTCTTTAACACCGAGTTGAAAACAACGAAGATAGATAATACCCTGGATTATCACATAGGTTTTAAATTATTAACCCCTTATTAACATGTTTTATTGTACCAAATAGTTGATCAAACACTTGTTAAATGGAAAGCAGTTTAACTTGCTCTTCAAGGTAATGTAAACAACCAACTCCACCAAGAGAAATTTTTATGAAATATTCTTATTCAAAATCAAAGTCAAAATTAATTTATTTTAATTAAGCTTAGTTTACAAGCACTTTCGAATCATCAGGTAATATTATTAGATAATGATGATAATAATTAGTCGAAAACATAAAATTGAAGTTACGAGGTTTCTAAACGCGCCTTGGTCCGACAATACCCCACAACAAACTCAGATAGGTTTTTTTTTCTTAGATGAAAGAATGCTCAGTATTTCATAGTCTGACTCGGATTCGAATCCAGGACCTTATGATTCAAAACTGCATACTAATGAACTAACGAGGCAGATTTTTTTTTTTTATTCTTTACAAGTTAGCCCTTGTTAGCCCTTTCGGTTTCTACGCGGCATCGTACCAGAACGCTAAATCGCTTGGCGGTACGTCTTTGCCGGTAGGGTGGTAACTAGCCACGGCCGAAGCCTTCCACCAGCACTAACCACGGCCGAAGCCTCCCACCAGCAAATAAAAAAACAAGTAAATACATATTATAGATAGAAATCTTGACCTTCGGAACTAAAAAAGAAGAACATTTTACCTATGGTAATTCCATTGAAGGACCTCAATATTATTGCGGCAAAAGGTATTGAAAATAAAATGTGTTTGTTTTTGTTAAAACAGTCCGCAAACAAGGTAAAGGTCCCAGACGAATACATTAGTCCCCGCGGAGCAGTGACGGGCAAAAACAAGTGAAATAAAGTGAAAACATTGTTGTTCTGTCGGTGGCACTCTGTAAAACATCGCCGTTTAATATACTCCAGTGTTTTTGTACACCAAGATTGTAAACTCTTACAAGATATATAAAATAAAATTGTGTCTTGTAGAACTCACGAACTATTTTTATTTTTAAGAAATTGTTTACATGAGAATGCTACCCAGTTTTATCTAAAGCAGTAAGAGAGGGAATCTGTGACACGGATTTTTTAAATTTACGTTATTTTTGCCTGAAAGTTGATACCAAAAACCTTAATACCAAGTCTTGTCAAGGTTTTAGCATAGCAAAAATGACTGGCGGTCTAGTCTAGTCTATAAAAATGATGAGCGTGTCATTGATCTCTATATTATTACCTTTATTATTGTAATAGCAGCTTCCTTTCAGAGAATATCAAAAGAAAGAAAAAACGTTTATTCTAAAATTGTGCCACACACCACAATGCAAACTGTAGTGTCCGATTCCTCAACAACTTAAACAACGTAAGATCAATACTCAAGTAGCAGAAGCTGTTATGTTTAGCACAACCTTGAATACCATATCAGCATTTTGCTACAAAAACCAAGCCAATGCAGGAGCATACAGCGCTGATTTTCAGCTGTTACCCTGATCCAGATACCTTACAAAAACGGCAATATCATTTTTGCTCGTCTTGGAACTCTAACCCTGGATCTTTTAATCAAGAATTTTGACGGCCTCTCAGTGGAGAATACCACTAGGCACTACCTCCACTGCCACCACTACCCCCACTACCGCTAAGAAAACAAGGTACATTTTCATACTTTGTCTATTGATTCCGGTACCCATTGCAAACTAGTCAGTAGTCACCAAGAAATTGTATAGAGATTCATAATAAAACCAATACCCTCATTATTCTGGTATCAAACACGAACAATAATAGCTTGCGTTCCATTTGCCGTTTCTGCAATCCGATTAACATAATATGCAGCTTATAAATTTGTATAAATTTAGTATTTAACGTGTTCCCTGTACACGTTTAGTTAGGTACAGATTATTATTACGCATTCCATTTGTACGGTTAATCCCGGCATAATCCGATGGTATTTGATAAGGGTCTACTTAGGTGCGATGCCATTCCGATGTATGTAAGCTTTTATATTATTTTGGGCTTTGGGAAAGACAGCTTTGTATTTTTTTTGTATGGTATAGCAGTATGACAATTAATATCAGTAAAGGAAAATTATACAGCAGATACTAAACTTGAAAAGGCAAAAAAAAGTTTTCAAAACTACCTACCCATTTTATAAAACATGAATAGTGTTTTTATAATAGTTTCTCTGTTGTGTATTAGCCAACGACGAGAGCGGACGTCTTTTTAGTGCATAACTGAAAGTTCTAGACAAAAAAAAAAGTCTAAAAAAATAACTAAAAAAGCTCTTGATCAAAACAATCGAATTATATAATTAAAAGTTTTACTGTTATCGAACTATCAACGTAGAAATTGAATCCATACTAATATTATAAATGCAAAGGAAGTATGTTTCTCTGTCTGTCTGTTACCTTTTCACAGATACACCACTGAAACGACTTGGATGAAATTTAGCATAGAAATAACTTAGACCTTGGAGCAGAACATAGGCTACTGCTTATCCCAGAAAAATCTGTTATTTCCACGGGATTTGTAAAAAACTGAATTTTATGAGAACGGAGTCGCGGGCATCTGCTAGTATAGTCATAAACAGATTCACACGTTACCCCTTTGTTTATTAAAATGAAATTCATGATTCAATTTTCATTAAAATTCAATCAATTTTCACATTAAATACCAATTTTTATAAAGCATCGACTTTATTTTCACAAACATATCATTTAATATGAGAGTTGTGACGTCCGCCGACTCACAGTCATGAGACAAATTAATTATCGACGGAAATGGAATTACTCTCCTACCTTTAATGCATTAATAGCGTGCAAATAAACACTCATAGAAACCCGTATTTTGTATAGCCTGATAATACTCGGCAGGTTAATTCATTATAATTAACTTGTCAAGTATATCTATTTAGATAAAAAAATCAAAATAACTTTAATAAATAGGGTAGGGGTACCGGATAGGGTAGGGATATGGAAGAAGCGTATCATCGGTCAAAGTGGTCAAAGCGAAGCTTGACCGGGCCCGCTAGTATATATCTACCTAATATCTTTATTTAGCGTTACATCAGAATTACTTATAATTATTGTAAAAAAAATTACAGCCGACTTCAAAACAACGAAAATAACGTACCCACGAAACTAAAAAGCGAAAAATAACATTATTTTATTATATTTTCTACCAAGAGTCATAAATCGTATGTGTGTAGTGTCCGTCAGTTTTAACTGTAAGTACTTCTTTTACTGCCTCTCTGACTAGCGAAGGTTGGCGGCCAGTTTCGTATAGACTTAATCATCTTTAGCTGTACAATTTTCTAAATAATTTGGTAAACTGTACAGTAAAAACTGCGCAGTTAAAACTGAACGTATGTAGAGGAGTTAGCCCAAATAACAAGAACTTACAGTAAACTGTTTATTTAATGTCAAAATATAGAAATCAGAGTATAACAATGAATAGAATAGTAATTTTGTGTAATCACAATTAGGCCATAGAGTTACGAGGTGATTATTACGGTACTGACATTAAAATGTAGGTATTTATCCGTTATGTAGGACCACTGGGGATAATTAAAATCAAACGAGAGTTTTAATTAAATTTGAATAGCAGAATCACATTTGCGAGCATTATAATAATGATTTGAAGGACTTTGTGCAATGCCCAACATATAATATTTATTTTACTATTAACCAACTGAAATTCGGGATGCGGTCTGGAATTTGACCGATTTTCGGGTTATCCCTTTCCAACATCCAATAGATAGACAACCAAAAATTATTTATTAAAATTTCTTATTTTTCTTTTGTAGCGTCCCCTATTTTTTTAACAAAACTACAGAAAAACAAACACGTTATATCTGTTACTTATTAATCTGATTCAGCTGTCGAAGGCTTTGAAGATAACCAATATGCTCTTACTATCCAACTAAGCGAAAAACTAGATGAATAGTTGATTAGCTGCTTAGTGTGGTTAGCTGGTTTGGTCAAGGACAATGACACCCAGGGTATAAGTAAAATCCCATGTTAGGCCAACAAAAAAAGTCGTTATTAAGATTTTTGAAAAGCAGATGTAGTGTGGAAGTTATGTTGAGTTTTATTTTAAGTTAAGTTGACTTGGAGTGTATACTGAAACCGTTGAAAGAAAGGTATACCGGTTTTTTTCAACGGTCGCGTCGGTCGACTGTACCAAAAGCACTATGAATTGAAGCAATAGACAGTGTCATCTATATTTAATTATTTACACACACACACACTTGTCTAATATGATATTTCCTACAAAAACATTTACGTTTAATCTCTGCAGGAGGTCGGCCGCCGGTACCGTTGCAGTAAATTCGGTTGAGATAATAATATTGTGTATAATTATATTTTAAAATAGCCTTGTGGTTTCACCCGCGTAGCTTTTGTTTCTGGAAAATACGGGGATTTATTACAAATACTGTGGCATACCTACTGGTAAAAGAATTATTAAAATCGGTTCAGTAGAGATTACTCCCTAAAACCTTTATCTCTCTATAATATTAGTTTATATAACAACATTACAGCGCTATAGACGCTACAGACCGCCCGACGTAAAGCCAAAGGAAATAGGAACCCGCCGTTATGGTCTCTTAAATAAACATGGCAAATATTGCGTAAGATTACTCGCTCGCAAATGGGTTTTTAAATTTTATTACACGTTAACATCGTTCAAATAACCATAAAGCGATCACGACAGGTAATAACTAGGTGTAATATTTTACAGATTCATCGTAACTTTTATATCACAATAAAAAATGGGACGCAATATTTAAAAAACGCATTTTTTGAGATTGATCGTAACATGTTTTAGGGGATATTAAAATACTCTGACGTAGAGACTAAGGGTCAGTTTCGTTAACTGATAATTCAATCATATCCGTAAGTTTTGTCACTTTTAACTTTATGTCAAATAACACAACTTGTTAAGATGCCTTGTAGATTTGGTGTGGATTTTCATCCTCCTCCTAACAAATTAGCCCGCTACCATCTTAGACTGCATCATCACTTTCCATCAGGTGAGATTGTAGTCAAGGGCTAACTTGTAGAGAATAAAAAAATAAAAAAAAACTTGTGGTTAAGCTATCAGACGCAGAAGATGGTACTCTGGCCCTAAATCTCCCTTTTGTTAGCTTCAACATCTATATATCAATAGATAATAATTGACTTGCATAAGTGATAGGTGATACTTGCTTTGTACCCACACAAGTTAGTAAATGACGTTGTAGTTTATGTACAGTCTTTACTTTGAGGTAGGGCTTATTGAATCTACATCCTTTGACATGATTATATGGACGGACGGAACTGTAAATACCTGGTACGTTTTTGCTGATTCTTAGCATTTTAACCCCCTCAACAGTGGTTGGTAAGTTGCATCGTATCATGAGGCCCTGGGTTCGACTCCTACGCGAGATATGAAATGCTGTTTCTCACAAATACCACGGGAACCATGTATTTTCCCGTGATAAGAATATTGATATGCCCATTCTTTCAAGAAACTCTCAGTTGCAGAGTCCACGAAAAGGTATACTTTCTGAACGAACATCATTGCTAACATGCAACATGCGACGAAGTGAACAGAAATAGACAAAATATCCTGCAATGGCGCCGTAGTTGTCCCAGCCCCGTCTCTTTTATTCCAACGCAATGATACAGAGAGCAGTATATCCGGTTGCACCACCATTCGTTGAAATTGGTCTATTTCTCTTCAGGAAAATATCTCGTTGGTCGCATGTTAGCGCAACTGGTAGTGATTGTTACATAATAAAATATTTTCGCCCTACGCTCGCCAACTCGCATTGAAGCAACATGGTGCGTCCAGCTCCAAATCTTCTGTTCTTTATTGAAAATAGTTTCCGTGTGTAAAAAAAAAATATTTGATGATTATTGGAATTGACTAAAGTACAACCCTGTTATAAGGAAACAAGGCATATACATCGGCTGTAGTTACACATCTTAAAACGAGTTTTAAGACTTATAATCCCTGAAACTTTCGTCTTCACGAAGAGAATATTTTTTTTAAATTGAAAAGTAAGTTATCCTCGAGCTAATTTAATCTGTATTAGTCAAGATAACAAACATGCTTGGATTCATTTAGTGTGGACGCTTAAGGGGATTTGTTTTTCTTGCAATTTGCTACTTTGAAAATTAAAATATACAAAGGATATGTTTGCATTAAAAAGAAAATATTTATTTTATTCAATAATAGGTATATGACATAGTTTAAAGAAAAATAATATTTGATTTAAATAATTGTTACTACGTACACGAGTGCAATAAAGCATTATAAATGAAAAATTATTATATTAAGGTAAAATGTATTTTACTACTACCACCTTTTGTATCCTACTTCTGTGCTATACTTTTTTCGGTCTTATTATTTGGTTTTCTTATATTGTGGTGTAAAAATAAAGTACAACAAAATATCCTCATCATTAACAGCCTCTTGTAAGGCCTACTATAGGGCCAGACCTCCTAGCTCTTTGTAGAGTGGATATATGGAGCTTAGACCCGCCACGCTGCTACAATGCGCGATGGGGGGCATGAAACCTAGCTGCCGCCAATTGTCTTTAATTAAGGAGCATATTCCCATGAGTACCTACGCCTATACGGCCTATACCTCAGTAGCGCCCAGTAACTTACTGCAAATGTTTCTTAACTATGGTAGTTCCAATATAGTGGCTAGTTACCACCCTACCGGGCACCAGCAAAGCGTTCCGGAACGATGTCTTCAGCTCGCTCCCAATCATTTTTTAATTTTTACAACAACAGAAACAAGATTTACAATTTTATTTCAAATAACTTTAGTTTAAATTGAATATGAGACTATTCTGTAATAAACTTTGAGAAGATTGCAATGTCAAATTATTTCATTTTTTAACTCCTCCTGGTAACTAACTTTTAGAACAATAAATTAGGGCAAACTTGTAAGGAATTAAAAAATTATAAATTTGGTTCCAAGGTCCTATCAAAGTAATGTATGTGGACTGACGGCATCAAGACGGACTCACCGAGGTCTTTAGAAGACAATAAAATGGCTACAAATAATATTTATTTTCCTATTAAACAACTAAAATTTGTAATCCGGTCTGGAATTTGACCGATTTTCGGGTTATCCCTTTCCAACATGCAATGCAAGTTTCCAAAACTATTATAATTTTTTATATTTTTTTTCTAGCGTCCCCTATTTTTTAACTACAGAAATACAAAGATACTATATCTACTACTTAATGATCTGGTTTAGCCGTCGAAGACCAATAAGTTGCTCTTACTATCCAACTGAGCGAAGAACTAGATGGATAGTCAATTTGGAGGGAATCCTATAATTCTAGGTTCGGGCCTCCTAACAAGACAATACAAATGGCTTATATCCTAAAATAGACGCCCATTGGTAGAACGGATGAATGTTCAAAATCTCGTACCATCTGCTTGAGCTATCAATCATGGATCTAAAAAAACATAATTATTGTTCTTCTCCTTCTGTAAGTCTTCTAAAAACTGGTCTGAAGAATAAAAATAAATAAGTATAACGGCCGCACATACAATAGAACGCAACGACCGGGTAAATTTCACATGCAGGAAAGTCACGAGTGCTTAATGGATTCAATTAAAACTCGTCCCGAATTCCGCAAGTTACAAATTTAAAATGTAAAAGCATAAAACTACAAAAGTCTGTAGTTTGTTATTTTGTGAAACATTGCCAACTAAAAATACTCAAAATAAGGTTATAATTATGTATGAGGACAACGGCGTTTTCAGTTTTCTGTTAATTCCCACAAACTTTTGGCTGGTGGGAGGCTTCGGCCGTGGCTAGTTACCACCCTACCGGCAAAGACGTACCGCCAAGCGAATTAGCGTTCCGGTACGATGCCGTGTAGAAACCGAAAGGAGGATTTTCATCCTCCTCCTTACAAGTTAGCCCGCTTCCATCTAAGACTACATCATCACTTACCATCTGGTGAGATTGTAGTCAATGGCTAACTTGTAAACAACAAAAAGAAACTTTTCATAGAACAATTTTTTTCAAGCCAGTTATTTTCAAAATTACCTAATGATTTTAAAATGAAACTAGGTGACTCGGCAAACGTTTTGCCTTGTAAATTATTTATAGGGATTAAAAAAAATTGGGTGGACCGCCTTTATCACGTAGGATATGAATAATAGACATTGGCTGATTCTCAGACCTACCCGATATTCATACAAAATTTCATAAAAATCGGTCCAGCTTTTTCGGGGGAATGTTAAAAAAAAAACATACATACAGCCGACCGTAGAACCTCCTTTTTTTTGGAAGTCGGTTGAAAATAAATCTCCGAGAGCTAAAATTTGTATGACAAGATAGTTATGAATATTGAATTCTATAAATAAGCAGCTGATGAAGTACCTATCTCACAATGGGTAATATTGATCAAATCGAATGTTGAGTCAACTATGATATTTGTGACAGTCAATGGCCTTATAAATGATCTAATTAAGATTTCGCTTAAGTGTTGGATCAAGGGACGAATTCAGTGAGTAGTTGTTAAAACAGAAGGTATTGTGAGATGGTTCCTTACTCTGAAGACCTAACTTAACCTAACTTATTTTGTTTATTGAACACTAAAATTTCGAGCTTTAAAAATATTTATAATAATTATTAAAAAACTGGGACTAAAAAGTTTGAGCCTACCTTCCTAATATAAAGTAGCGTATTTTTTACAACCACGTTGTAATACACAAACAATACCTATACAATAGCAAACTTAGCATTTACCATTAAAAAAGCAATATTAACAACTATTCCATAAGATTTCCATGTTTATTCCATAGAAATGCAAGTTTGCGTTTGATATTGTTATTACAAAACACTCGCCTCTAACACGTTGGTCTGTACTTATGTAAGAATAACCTATAATTTTCACCACACTGTGTCGAGCTTGTACCTGCTCATTTACATAAATTGATTGATGAATTCAGCACACTACACTACAATGGTCTATTTTCAGGAGCGGTTACGAAAGTTCTCACAAAATATTATTGCATAGCGGGGCAGGTAATCATAACTTACACTTATTTTGTTGATACAAGTTAATATTTGCATGTAGAATATAATGTTTGCATGTTTTCCAATTAAAACAAGTATTTACTATCATCATCATCATCATCATCATCATCATATCAGCCGATGGACGTCCACTGCAGGACATAGGCCTTTTGTAGAGACTTTCAAACATCACGATACTGAGCCACCTGGATCCAGCGAATCCCTGCGACTCGCTTGATGTCGTCAATCCACCTGGTGGGGAGTCGACCAACACTGCGCTTACTAGTGCGGGGTCGCCATTCCAGCACTTTGGGACCTCAACGTCCATCGGCTCTTTGAACTATGTGCCCCGCCCATTGCCACTTCAGCTTCGCAACTCGTTGAGCTTCTTTGTAGCTTGTATTGTATTGTATATTGGGGACCTTCTAATACAGGTTCAGTACTTAATACTTATAAGAAGGTTTCAGCTCTATACTAATGTCATTGTAATTTTGATAACTGAATATAATTTTTAATTGGTTTATACTTTACATACCAATCGAAGTTTTTTAATGATGCAGGATGAAAATCCACACCCCTTTTGGTTTTATATTTTACCAAATATTTGAACAACAATAACGCATATAATATTAGTATATAAACGCGAAAGTGTGTATGAATGTTTGGATGAATTGAATGTTTGTTACTCTTTCACACCTCGACTACTGAACCAAATTAGCTGAAATTTGATATTGAGATACATTATAGCCTGGATTAAAAAATAGGCTACTTTTTATCCCGGAAAAATCCATGCTTCCCGAGGGATTTGTGAAAAACTAAATTCCACGCGGAGGAAGTCGCGGGCGTCCGCTAGTACCTACATAGTTATATCTACTGTAGCAAAAGTCTATCCTGAACAGGAACAAATTTAGCTTCATCAGGAAGTCAAATAAATTTTATACTTCTTAAAACTGAACAGTTATGTTGGTATATTACTCGTTCATAATATAAATATATGTTGTAAATAGTATAGTTCTCTTCATTACTCGTACATATATAGATATGTTGTAAATAGTTTAGTTCTCGGCAACAATAAGTTACCCGGCAGGAAGTCATTCCACTTCGTTAGTTTATAACGCGCCGGATTGGCGCCACTGCTCTCCTGAAGGCTACTGAGGAAAGGATATTTTAGTGTAAAATGATTTTAACACTAGCGGACGCCCGCGATTTTGTCCGCATGGATATCAATGTAACCACTACAAGGGTTGAATTTTAAAAATTCTTGAATCACATTATAATTCGTATTTTTTTATGATTTATGAACAAATTTTAAAAACTGTAACTCTAAAAATGTAGGACTTTCCATACAAACTTTCAACCTCTATTTCACCCCCTTTTTATTTATTTTTTTCAATAAAAAGTATCTTATAACCTTCTCCGTATTATGGTCTCAAACCGTGCCAAGTTTCATTTGAATTCATTTAGTAGTTTCAGCGTGATGCCCGGTCAACAAACAATAGGGACAGTCAGACAGATAGACAAGAAATTTTAAAAAAATATTTTTGGTTTCAGTATCGATCAATATAATGCCCTCCAATAAAAATTTTCAAAATATCTTAAATGTAAAGAATTTACAGCTACAGTCTTAATATAAGTATAGATAGATAGATAATCTATACTAATATAATAAAGCTGAAGAGTTTGTTTGTTTGTTTGATTGAACACGCTAATCTCAGGAACTACTGGTCCGATTTGAAAAATTCTTTCAGTGTTAGATAGCCAGTTATCGAGGAAGGCTATAGGCTATATATTATCCCGGTATTACCACGGGAACGGGAACCACGCGGGTAAAACCGCGCGGCATCAGCTAGTATCTACATACACATAATTTAAACTATGACAGGCCAGGCTGCAGGGAGCCGCTAAATGCGGCCGACTCGATACCGAGGTGTTTGTAAATCCTTACAAGAGCCGTACTCGTATGTCTAGTAGTATAGTGTAACTGAATAGACACTTAGACAACCCATAGACCAATCCATCATCAGATCTTGACATGATGGCAATAGAACCAAATGGGAACTATACCGTTTCAAACAAAAAAAGAATTTTTGAAATCGGTCCAGGCGTCTTTGAGTAATCGGTGTACATACATAAAAAAAAATACCGACCGAATTGAGAACCTCCTCCCTCCTCCTTTTTGAAGTCGGTTAAAAACATAGTGGAAATTCGGATAATTACCAGACGAATATTTATTTCATAAATATCATTTATTTAGATAATAAATATTACATTTAAATTGTAACTGAAAATAAATGTAAATCATGAAATCAGCTATCAGTCTATAAAAAAACGAAATAGGATCATGATGATTACGGCTTTACTTACTCGTATATATAGATAAGAAGAAAGACACCCTTATAACAAAATAAAAGGGACATCTTTTCAAAGTTGGTTAAAGATTTCATTCGCCTTTGCAGGTTTTCTTTTATCAAAGGCGACTCAACTATTGTCAGTTGTCACTGAAATATTGGATGGAAAAATTGTTGTCGCGTAATCTTTATTAAGCCCTCCAATAAATAAGGTAAGAGTCCCGAGCTACGTTTATGCCTGCGGTTGTTTCGCGAAAATAAGCAAAAACAAGTGATAGAACAAGAGCCTGCAATAGCTAGACCTACCTGAGAGCCTAGTGGCAGTTTGATACTGATACTATCGCGTTAACGTAAACGCGAATTTCTAAGGAATTGAAACAGCGCCATCTAGTGGCACTACTGCACAACTGTTCCATTTCCATATAAATTCGCGTTTACGTCAACGCGATAGTAACAGTATGAAAATATTGAAAACTTCCACTAGGCACTCTGAAGGCTAAATGGTCAGTCCTTGTTTGGCTATCGTACTTACCTATAATAGGAATACTTTGTAAGTATGATAGCCAAGTATGGAGTTTGGGCGGTAGTGCATTGGAATCCGGATCCAGATCCTTAATTATCCAAGTATTAAAAGTATTTTCATTGACATTTTTACGGGATATCATGTGGAATCATGTCTACAGTCACCAGACTTTTAACTTCGTGGGAATCCTTAAGACTCTAAAGTTTGATGTTTAATTACAGTTTGTATAGTTTTGCGGCAACCCTTCGAAAAATGTGTTTTTGATGTAAAACATCTATAGCCGCACGTAAAACCGATTTCTGGCGGGGCAACGCATGCCGTGGCGATGCGTCGCCACGCTATATGATAGTATATCCACTCATCTATTAAATAAATTTACAAAATAATATCGATGTTTTATGATTTATTTTTGTTGCTTATTTTTTGTTTATTTTTGTTGCTGCAAAACCTAATTAATGGTTTTAACAAAATGTGGGATATTATTTATCAAATTATGCTGAGAAAATAATAATATTACGTTCTATATTTTGCCTATTAGGTTAGGTTCTGGATCGTTGATCCTACTGTCTTCCAAAGTCAACACAGTCAAAAGAAAATGGCTACCGTATGGTAAGTATAGGCTGATAAATTTACATTAAATGCTTTGATTATATGAGGAATGTCTGACTATTGCAGGCTCTTAGACCACGAGTATAAAGTGAAAACGCCATTATTCTCGCGTGGATTACCTCGTGGCGAGTTATTCCAGCTGGGAGCAGCTTTCGCTTGATAACCAACTAGACTTCACCGGCTTTGTAATTTTTTTTTCAAAAATAACGCCAGTACCTACTTGCGGTATTCAGGACGAGCTCTAATTATCTTTTAAGCCTTCGCGCCAACACTTCGGTTGAAATATCTGGCCTTTTCTGCTTGCATACTCCGTCGCTATTTTGTAATTTAAATTTTGTTTTACTAACACTTACGTGGTAACTTGTCGCACTATTAACTTTTATTATGGATGTGAATATTTTTATATTAAAAAAAAAAGAAAACAAACCTCATCTACTATCTCATTTTTAGAGTTATTTTAAATGATCATTTTAAATTATAATCTTGTTAATTTTAAATACAAGTACATTATTATATTCTTCTCATAGACCGAGTGTGGCTACAGGCGGCTTTACCAGTACGCTTGGGCGGCATTGGCATTCGCAAAATTTCTGACGTTAGCTTACCAGCTTTCTTGTCCTCGGTCCACGCCACGGAGGAATTAACCAGGAAAATTTTAGCATCCAAACTGGTGAATTTTGAAGTGTCGTATAAGACCGAGGCCATGAATGCTTGGAAAACAGCTTGTCCGAGCACTGATTTACCAAAAAATTTATTTTCCGAGAGACAGTGGGATGAGCCGCTCTGCAGACTGGTAAGAGAGGAACTCATTAGTACCTCCTCCAACGCTGCGGAGCGTGCCCGTTTGCTGGCTGTGGGAGAATGGGAATCGGGGCTTTGGCTACAAGCAATTCCTTCGTCCAGCACTGGTACCTTGTTGGACGACACAACATTCCGTATCGCCACCTGCCTTCGCTTAGGCGCTCCGTGTGTTTCTCCGCATCGCTGTATCTGTGGAGAGCTAGTCGATATACTCGGACACCACGGTCTTTCTTGCAGTAGGAGCACTGGCCGTATTCCGCGGCACGCTAGCCTGAACGACATCATACGTCGTGCTCTTGTCACCGCCGGCGTGCCAGCCGTTTTGGAACCTAACGGTTTGGCGCGTGACGATGGTAAGAGACCAGACGGCATGTCTTTGATGCCATGGAAGATGGGTAGGCCTTTGGTGTGGGACGCGACTTGCGTAGACACCCTTGCGCCTTCACATCTTCCTGATACGATGGGATGTGCAGGCGCTGCTGCTGCATTAGCAGAGACCCTCAAGCGGCGCAAATATAGCAATCTCGTCGGAGATTACATATTTGAGCCGTTTGCGGTCGAAACACTAGGACCGTGGGGTCCGAGTACACGCTTTCTTTACAAAGAAATTGCAAAGCGTTTAATCGACACCTCCCGTGACCAGAAGGCTGGCCTATATTTAGGCCAAAGAATTAGTATTGCCATACAACGTGGCAATACTGCCAGCCTTCTGGGCACTTTACCTATGATCGTCGATTCGGACGAATTCTACGACGCCTGAGCCTTTAGATATAGTTTAAATTTAGTATATTTTCTTTTTATTTTTTATAATATGTAGTTATAGATATTTAGTTACGTAGTTTTAATATTATTGTAAAACTTTATAAATTTGAATGAATAAATATCAAATTAAATTTCAAGAAGAGTAAAAAATTAATCGCGTTATTATATTCTAGCCTTTATTCGTAGGAAATAAAAATGTAAAACTATAACATTATGTTTAATCTAACTCAAATCTAACTCTAATCAACTGGCAAACAGATAGCAAGGCTCTGACTATCACTCTTTTAATTTTATTAAACAAAAGAGAATATAACAACAGTAACAGCTTAAAAATCTTTGATACAATAGAATGTGTCTTACAGTAGTATCTGTCCAATAAAAAGCATAATTTTCTATCATCGACGATCTTACAAACTAAGACCAATATACACATGCATTGTGGGTATTTCCAATAATGTTTAGATTAGGATCGGAGTTTGGTCATGTTCGGCATAACAGCAAACAATAGGGCGGTCGCAGAGATGTATATTTGCGAGTGTAAATTGAAACATGTCGAGAGTTAATTGCGTCAGGTTCCAGAGCTTCTACCTTCCAATTCTTCAAAGGGTAATTATTCGGAGCGTTCGTCAGCGTGGAAATGACTTTTTCAAAATTATGGTATGCATAGCTTCGGCTTTTTTATTTATTAACGGCCTTTTGACACTGTGAAGTATTCTGAATACCTTTTTTAAAGAATCAGAATTTGCCGTGCTAAGCATATGATTCTGTACTTGAAATCGTTATCATTATTACCTATCAATCTACCATTAATGACGCATTGACGTGCGAAACCATAGGTACAGGAAAGGAAATTATGATCCTACACCACCACCACCGTGGATATCATACAGTAGGTGGATTACATTTCTCAGTATATTTGATGTTTATTTTAATAAGTTGTTAGTCACACCAAATTAGTGAATAGGCCCGCAGTTGACGGGCTTATGGTGATAATAATGGGTAACTTGCAACGATCACTATTAAATGTATATTATAACTGACGCCGCGCGGTTTCACCCGCGTGGTTGCCGTTCTGTAGGAGTACGGGATAATGTATAGCCTACAGCCTTCTTCGATAAATGAGCTATTTAACACTGTAAGAATTGTTCGGAATCGGACTAGTAGTTCTTGAGATTAGCTTGTTCAACCAAACAAACTAACAAACTCTTCAGCTTTATAATATTAGTATCGATTATCGGGATTTAAAGCAATATTATATTTTTACATACTAAATATGATATACAATTTCAACCACGAAACAGGTCTCTTCGGATATCAGCTATATATTCCAAAAATCTTTAAACGAAAATAAAATTTAACTATACAAGAGCTAATGCCATGAATTTTAAAACCGGTACTGTATTCTCTGGATAGTTTGTTAACTTTAATAAGAACCTTGGCTATAAAGGCGGCAATCCATCATAAAATTACTCACTTTCCACCCGTGTTATATTAGTTTAATATACAAACAACACGAGCTCAGCAAACTGCGATAGTTCACACAGTCCATTTAAAGTTTCTTCAGCTAATCGGTTAGTTTTTCAAACTACGTACTATATGAAACAATAGAAATGTGTAAAGTTTAATTAAAGCTGATGTTGATTTTATACCAGCTATAATAAATCACTTTATCGTTAACATACATTAGCAACAATTAGTACCGCCTATAATCATTATCATTAATTCACCATCATTGTTATTAGCATATTTAACAGCCTCTTACAGCCTCTTTACAGTAGCAACAACTTGCCTTCCGAAGCAGTGGTAGAGTTTTAACAAATAGTCAAACTTGACGTTTCAAAAGTGCTTGTAAAGTAAGCCTACTTAAAATAAATATATTTTTAATTTTGTAGAGGGAATTTGAAGCTTAGATCACCTATACTTTTTTTATTTCTTTTATTCTTTACAAGTTAGCCCTTGACTACAATCTCACCTGATGGTAAGTGATGATGCAGTCTAAGATGGAAGCGGGCTGTTAGGAGGAGGATGAAAATCCACACCCCTTTCGGTTTCTACACGGCATCGTACCGGAACGCTAAATCGCTTGGCGGTACGTCTTTGCCGGTAGGGTGGTAACTAGCCACGGCCGAAGCCTCAATCGGCCCAGCCGGGGATCGAACCCAGGACCTCCATCTTGTAAATCCACCGTGTATACCACTGCGCCACGGAGGCCGTCAACTACACTACAGCCTTTCTTGATGAGTACTGTTTACCAACAAACAAAATAAAATAACTAAATTTGTTGGTAAACAGTTCTCATCAAGAAATACTGTATATAGGCTTTATAGAACTGTGGGGTTGCCAGATATAAACAGTTGAATAATGTTATTTATATACCCTCATCACTTATTTAGTCGTCTAATATGTCAAATGAAAGCTCATTTTATGCTTAATTTGACTGTATTATCTAATGTAAATCTAGATGATGGTTACCTAGATTTTGTATGAAGAATGGGTCTGGCCGCAATTTAACTAGGCAACCTATTTGCATTGTGTCACTGTGAATAGTATCTGTCATTTATTTCTTATCACTAATAAATAACAGATGAGGGTACATTTCTAATGCCGGATCTTGGACTATGATGACTGTCTGTAATATGACTAGCTTACGTCAAAGATAGTGAATTAGGCCCATACATTGCTTAACATACGCTCCTAGGCATAAGAATGTAAACCTAGCACTACCAACTTTCCAACTCCGGGCCGAAAACTTTAGGGACTTGAAAACGGAAAATCTTCATAGGTATTTTAAAGACCGACCTAAGGCTAGAACTGAGGACCTCATGAGCTGCTATTTGATGGCTAACCATTAAACCACCTGAAATAAATGTATTGCGAAATCTCACTACTACGAGTAAATAAATCGAGTCACAGATGACACGCAGAACTCAATCTATGCATATTTATATGGCTTGATACTGGTAGGTTTAGGTAGTGGCGAGTAAATTATTCAATCGCTCACACCTTCCGCGTTGGGTGCCTCGGTTTAAATGCACAGATATGTAAATTTTGAAACCGACCCCCAAAGGAATTGTTTCAAATTAAGGTGGCGCTCTCTGGAAAAGCGAAACTGAAACTCAAAAGGCCAGTTTGAGCACCTTCTGATCTGTTTGTCATTTGAATTTGTAAGAAAGTATTCCCTCTCCTATAAGGGCCGGTTCTGTAGTGGGGCGATAAAATAATTATTGTGATGAAGAAAGTAATCAACTTAACGGTAGATATAGTCTGAGATCTGAATTAGATGCGACCTTCACCCATCTGTTTACTGGATTAAAAGTATTATATATCAAATTACATATGTAAATAAATATATTATTCACAAAGGTTTGTTTAAAAAATTCAGTCCAGGGTATGATTATGATGATGTCCGGAATCCAGGACTAATTTTACGCAGACAAACCTATAACACCGTGTTCGTATTGACATTTTAACTTAACTTCAATTCATTATAAACTAACCAGACTACTAGTTTACCTGTTTATATTTGCAAACCCAAGAGTTGTGACAAGGAAAAATACGTATGGCACTTGGGGACTGCCGCGATAAAGCTTTTGCATAGCATTTTTAATCAACTTATGTAATTATAATCATTTATTCCAGTTGAGTGGATATGATAGCGTCGAAATGTGTTAACTTGATGCACGGCTTGGGTGTTAGGTTTATTTTCGTTACGAAATTCCTTGACTCGGTCGCCGCGCTCAAAGCCCGCGATAAGAGCTATGCAATAGCTTGAAAATAGTCAACCTACCGTTTGCATATTCTACAGGCTTCACACTTTCGTTCGCTTGATTGGTATGAACTTTGTCCGGTTTCGTTTGTCAAAACCAGAGAAACTTGAAAGAAAATAAACTCTTAATTATTTTAATCTGGATTTTTTAAAATATTTATTGGCATATTTAATTTGACATAACAAAACTTTTAATCCAGTTAACAGATGGGTGAATGTCCTCTTATATTGGAATCCTCTACTAATATTATCCGGTTCTGATCAGAAGTCAGAAATAAGTAAAATACATACTATAAATTGATGATTTGTATCTTAGAACCATCACACTGCTTCACAACGGGTTGGTGGACTCATTCCCCTCCAACTAATCGGAAAAGATTGTATTATTAGTGGGTATGACAATAGACCGACTGGGCGGGGATCGAACCACCACCCCTCGGTGATGAGTTTGACCGCTCTTGTCCTTGAGCTATTGAGGCTCTAAATGAATTTTAATGATCTTTAGTAAAATGTTAATGATAACGGCTGATAACGACGTGCTCTACAAAGCAACGGATGCAACACCGTACGAACTCCAACTAACTGTACAACTACTTTCTAATACATTTTTCATTCGGTATTTATTCTAAAAGCTGTCAAAAATGTCCATATATCAAGAAGCAGCAGCACAACAACGTCCAAACTTGTTATGAAATTTTACGCTACACCCGTGTCCCTGTTAAACCAAGTTGGGTCACAGAAATATCAAACTTTAATGTAACTGTACTATACATGTACCAACTCATTTGTGCATGATTCTGATAAGTAAAACTTTCAAAATATTATTATATGTAAGTATATTATGCCTCTGCCTCTGAATCCGGAGGGTGTGTGTGGGGGCATGCACCTCCAACTTTTCAGTTGTGTGCATTTTAAGAAATGAAATATCACGTGTCTCGAACGGTGAAGGAAAACATCGTGAGGAAACCTGCATTCCAGAGAATTTTCTTAATTCTCTGCGGATGTGAAGTCTGCCAATCCGTATTGGGCCAGCGTGGTGAACTATTGGTCTAAACACTCTCATTGTGAGAGGCGACTCGAGCTCAGCAGTGAGCCGAATATGGGTTGATAGTAATGATGATATTATGAAGAACAAGAGCGAGATGTTCTTTACAGAAGAACCATATCCTTGACATTAAATAGCCCATTAAAACAGAACTAGAAGGCTAAAGCTACCGCTTTACCAATAGAAAGAGCAAGGAAGTTGTGGCCACGTATTTTCATATATGAAGACGTACGCTAATGTGTTTGTATTATAAGAAAATAGTCTTTAATTTGGTGTGCATGCCGTGCACCTAGATGAATTACTGTATTAATTGATTATGAAACACGACTAAAACTCACGTGATATTAGGTCGGAGTATGCCCGACTAGTTTCGAACCCATACGGGGCCCTTAGTTATGAGATGGTTCTTGCAACGCGGCATGAGCCAAACTGCGAAGCGGCGACGCGACGCCAACGCGCAGCTGCTCGCATCGTGCGCTGGGAAAGGGGTTGAGTGGTGGGGAGTGCAGGTTCCGTTACACTTTTCGATGGTTCATTAATGTCATTTTCGTTAGAATCGTCTTCTTGTGAGCAAACCGAACCGTCGAAACTAGTCGGGCATACTCCGACCTAATATCACGTGAGTTTTAGCCGTGTTTCATAATGAATTAATATGAATAACACTCACGATAGTTTAAATTCTAATATGAATTACAGTCGCAACTTCTTGTACAAGTACATCACCAGTTGGCTTAAAACATATTATTGGTGAAAAAAATGTTCAATGTAGTGTTTTGGGATGTTAACTTAATATGTTAGGCAGTTTTAACTTCTCTGCCTATGATTAGCATTGGTTTCATATTCTGAAAATAGAATAAAATATAAAAAAGAGAAAACCTTTACTCAAGCATCTGCATTATTTTATAAATTTTATGAGTATACAGCAGTTAATGGCATACAATACTTTTCAAAACAAGTAACTAAGTAAGATTTATAATAATATTCTGATATTTATGGCTTGAACCCGAAAGCCATTAATATTTTTATGCCCCCACAATCTGTGACGCTACTACTGCGGTCCGACCACCTTACTTGGTTGGTTTTACGATTTCACCTAAGGGGGTGAAGTTAGCCTGACATAAGTACATGATTACTTAGTTTCGAATCATGCAGAAAGTAAAGCTATCAAAGTAATATTTATAGATAATTACAGGGTCCTGTACTTGAAAAGGAATAATTGAAACACTTATTGAATTAACTAGCGGACGCCCGCGACTTCTTTCGCGTGGAATTTAGTTTTTCACAAATCCCTCGGGAACCATGGACTTTTCCGGGATAAAAAGTAGTCTATGTGTTAATCCAGGCTATAATATATCTTAATACCAAATTTCAGCCAATTCGGTTCAGTAGTTGAGGCGTGAAAGAGTAACAAACATTCATATCATCAAAACATCAGTTCAATCAATCAATTGTCTATCGTCTAAAAGTAATACTTAATATCTCTATTTCATCATTTGACTTAAAAGACACGTTGTTTGTAATAGTAGACGTATTCTACTAAATATTAGAATTGTAACCATAAACTACATTTTTATAAAAAAAGAAATGGAAAAAAAGCGCTTCCACGAAAACTAATCGGTATATAATCACCAGTACAACTCGGTAAGTACCCGGAAAATAGCAAAAGAAAATCCTTTCACATTAAGTTAAAACACGTATAAAAGATTCGACGTATAAGACGTTCGGTGGGAACTAATGGGGCGTTCATAACTCGCGCAAGTCGTCCTATTCATTGGAGCTTCTGAGAGATTTACCGCTACAGCCTCCTGGCAAGATGCCTTCTGGCACCAAACGATTATACACTTTTTAAATATCACCCTTAGAAAACAATTTACAGTTCAATAACAATCGTTGATTTCATAATATGATCTAATCAAAAAATATTAAAATACCCTCATGAAATTATATTAATTAGAATAACGACTATTATACCAGAAAATATTTTTTTCTATTAGGTATAGAAGAAAAGCTTACATGGTGCTACAATAAGTGAGCTCAATCAAAGAAAATTATTTACTTGTTTATTTTTATATCAATATAAAATAATGCCTTCCATCTTTTTGGTAAAGAGCTTGATACTCTTACTCTGCTGGACCGATATTAATCAAACATAGCTAATAACTACCGCAAGAACTACCGAAATCGGTTCATCTGAAAGACAGACAGACAGACAGACAGACATCGATGTCAAATTAATTAAATATTATTAACACCTTTTTTGGGTAGTGGGATAAAAATCTTTAAATTCATGTAAATTTTTTAATACATAAAAAACGTTGATAATAGTCCGAAAAACGTAGAGAAATATTTCTGACTTAATTATGAAAATACAAACAAACTTTGTCCACTACGAGTAAATTTAGTAAAGCCGAGGCAAAGCTTGTTTGTACAACCATACAATATACAATCCACAAATAGTAATGTGAGTAATGAATTTTTTTTTTCAAAAAAGGTTCAACCGACTTCAAAAACACAATGTATCTATTAAACTAGAAAGCGAAAAATTCATGCCAAGCCAATAATTTGTCGATAAAATTTTCATCAGAGCTTAACTTTTTAGACAAAAAATCAAAACACTTCTTTAAAGAATTTTATACCGTCGCTTTAATGAAAAACTTACAATTTAATAGGTTACCTAGTCTAAGCTAAGTACCAATTTTCTTTTATTATATAGACGGTGTTCCAGCTTAATCTGCAACAACTCCTTTGTGGGTTCGGTATCAGAATTTACATATCCGTGCATTTAAACTAGTGCCCACTGGGAGCTAGTGAAGTGATTGAATTTATTAACTTGCAGCTGCCACGTACACCGGAGCTTTGTCCAATATAATTGTGATTGAACAGAGGAGAACAATGAAAGTGCTTCATTAAAAACTGATTCGGCTACCGAATATCAGGTACAATTTTTAGGTTGATTGTGCAATGGGATACGGGGTAAAGTTTTTTTACGTTCATTGTTTGGTCCAATCATAATTAATTCGGCTATAGGTTTGGCAATAAAGGTGTTGGTATGTACCTCGTTCTAGAGAGAGTTCGTAGATCGGTCGTGGTCCAGATTTTTTACTCACGTTTACCCTAATGTATAAGAATGGAGACGTGTGCTAGAGTGAGAACGCAGTTCGTTAAGCGAAGTGATTCTAAGGTACACCTTAGTTTTCATACTTTGAACCGTGATATAGATACCCAGTGTATATGAACACTACTTTCGATAAGCGAAGGCTCTAATCCGGTTCAGGGCATACTACTCCAACTATTCAGTTATGTGTATTTTAAAAAAAATAATATCACATATCTGAAATGGTGAAGTATAAACATCGTCAGGAAACCTACATGCCTGAAAGTTTTCTTAATTATCTGCGTCTGTGAAGCCTGCCAATCCGCATTGGGTCAGCGTGGTAATAGCCCTAACCCCTCTCATTCTGAGAAGAGATTCATACTCAACAGTGAGTCGAATATGGAGTGTTCATGATTACTTTAAAACTACACACAAAACTACACTAGATTAAGCCTCATTGGCTCCGTGGTGAAGAAGTTGGAATTAACACCGAGAGATCATGGGTTCAACTTTGGTCCCCGCCCGCTATATTATTATTATCGTCACACAAGTCAAGATTTCCGACGAATATTGATCATATTATTTAGAAAACAAAATATTTGACAAATATTACTTAAAATCTTTTTTTTATTCAAGATGATTGACCATCACTAACCGTTTATAGAGCTTTTATAATGTAACAGTATTTAAAAGTTAATTTAATCAAACTTCAAAATGTCGATGCGTTTTTGGCGATGTTACGCGAAGTCCCCAAGTCCTTAGTTCGCGGAATTAATTAATCACGTCACGAAACTCAATTTTCTCCGTAGTTGGTGTTCTCTTCCTGATTGACTAGGTAATCCAACTATATCCTGAGGGATATTGAAACAAAATGTAATTTAGTGTTTATTTTAATTCAGCAATTATAGAAAACTTGCGGACGAAGTCCGCGCGGAATTCAGTTATTCACAAATCCCGCGGTAACCATGGATTTTTCCGGGATGAAAAGTAGCCTATGTGTTAATCTAGAGTAATATCTATTTCCATTCTAAATTTCAGCCACATCGCTTTAGTAGCCGCAGCGTAATTTTTTTTTTTTTAATTCTTTACAAGTTAGCCCTTGACTACAATCTCACCTGATGGTAAGTGATGATGCAGTCTAAGATGGAAGCGGGCTAACTTGTTAGGAGGAGGATGAAAATCCACACTCCTTTCGGTTTCTACACGGCATCGTACCGGAAAGCTAAATCGCTTGGCGGTACGTCTTTGCCGGTAGGGTGGTAACTAACCACGGCCGAAGCCTCCCACCAGCCAAAAAGAGCAAACGTTCGCCTTTATAATATTAGTGATAAATACCTTGTAATCCTTTTTGAAAAATTGTTTTGGTCCACCGTCATACTCACTATAAATTTCAAAAGCATGAATTTTATCTAAATAACTAAAGATATTTACTCATCTAAACTCAGAATATAATATGTTTGTTTTATTACGATTTAACTCAAAAACTGTAACAGCAGGACGTAAAAGTACCTATATCCAATAACTAGGTATTATAAGGCGCCTCGCGCTTTAACCGCGTAGTTCCCTTTTCTGGTGGGGGATAAAATAGATATCTATTTTTAACCCCCAACGCAAAAGGAGGGGTGTTATAAGTTTGACATATCTGTCTGTCTGTCTTCAGGATGAAGCGATTTCAACTTAGTTTTTTATATTAAAGGTGACTTAAGTGTTCTACTAGACTATTTACTAGACATATTTGATGAAAATCGGTTGAGCACTTTATTAAGTTGTGGGGGTTGAAAGTGAGGATGAATAACCGAATGTCTGCAAGTATTCGTGAGTGGGGTCACAAATGAAGGAAAGTGTACCTACCTAATTAATAATTTCATGACCTTCGGGGGTTTTTCAAAATTTTCAATTTTATGCTATATTTAATTAAAATGTGGCTTTCTAATGGTGACAGAATTTTTAAAATCAGTCGAGTACTTTATCAATAATATCTTTACAAAAAAACAAATGAAAAACCAAATTTTTCCTCAAAAGGATAGTAATGCGAAAGGGCAAAGTAATGCACATACGAGTACACGTAGGTAATGTTTGTACCTTTTCCTCTCCATTATGTAATTATATTATTATGACGCTGCATCTCGTGTGAATTATTGTGCCTATTATTCTATATGTTACTTATCCTGGATTTCCAGTGTAAGTAACATACCTAATTAATACTAACCTATCCTTGGCTAAATAAATTAGTATACAAAACAGTTCAGTTTGATATTGTTCAGTCTAGTGTGCAAAGCCTACAAACTAATTATAATTAAATTTCATAAACTGTCAATCAATTGACAATGTATACTTCTATACTAATCTATAAAGCTGAAGAGTTTGTTTGTTTGTTTGATTGAACGCGCTAATCTTAGGAATTACTGGTCCGATTTGAAAAATTCTTTCAGTGTTACATAGCCCATTTATTGAGGAAGGCTATAGGCTATATATTATCCCCGTTTTCCTACGGGAACAGGAACTATGCGGGTAAAACCGCAAGGCGTCAGATAGTCAATTGATAAACTGGATTGATAAATTGATAAACGTTATGACTATTACCAAATAAAACCGAAAATTTGGAATAATCGAAATATACCTATAGCCTATTACTGTTGATTTATGTTATTATATTTATTTTGAGGTTTTCAAGTGTTTGGGGATATATGAATATTATTTTAGTTATAACCACAAATACCGATCGCGCCTTGTATCAGGGAGGGGGAGGACCGGATTATCCTCCAGGAGGGCGGAGGGTTGAGGCCCGTGGAGCTGGACGCAATTAACTCTCGTCATGTTTCAATTTACACTCTCAAATTCGCTGCGACTACCGCACTATTGTTCGCCATTCTAACTGACATGTACGATGTAAGCCAATTTGGAACAAAAGCTGTGAAATTATAAATAATATAATATTTTATTTATTATACTTAATATTATAAAGCTAAAAGTTTGTTTGTTTCGTTGAATGCCCTAATCTTAGGGACTGATTCGAATAAAAAATACGTTTTGTGTAGGGTAGTCATTTACCGGTATATACCCTCATCTGTTATTTATTTAGAATAAGAAATAAACAAAGAAGAAATATTTTTGGTTCGATCGAAATAAATGATGGAAAATATTCACATTGACACATTGCTAATAGGTTGCCTTTATAAAATTACGGCCTTATAATATTAAATGAATACAGTTTTAATTAAATTTATTTAATCTACTTCCCTCGTTTAAGTAATTAGTTAAAAAATTGGTACACTAGTTAAAAGAATATTGGGTATATTCTTTTAACAGAATATAAAACGTAAATGCATGCTTTCACCTGACTGAGGAGTTGCTAGATTAATTATTAAATTATGTAACTTAATGTTATTTGTTATGTCAACAAGGCAACCTATTTGCAATGTGTCACTGTGAAATTATCATTTATTTCTTTTCTATAAATAATAGATGAGTGTATATATTTCTAAAACCGGATCTTAGAAGACTGACTCATTTTATTATAGCCTTTTTTTTAGGTAAACGATTTTTTACTTTTTTTACTATTATACGACACTATACACTCAGCTTTTCATGACCATTATGACTGATATAATTCTTATACGGTGTGTTGGTTAGTTGACTCATATAAAATATAATAATAAGCAAATCAATTTCGCATAGCATTTACATGGAATAAGGGTCCAAATTTATCGATATTAATTAATAAAAGTTATAAAACTTTATTAAAAAATCATGTATTTTTCCAAACGTTGTCGTCCATTTTGTAACGTCACAATGTTACTTGATGTACTAAACGTCAAACGAATTGGTAACTAATATTTTTGTCAAACGCTCCGTTTGTAAGGTATTTGTTATAGTGACGTCACGAAACAGTTGAAACATAGACCATCATGGCCGACAGGCGTTTTGGCTCATATTGTCAAAAACATATTTAAAAACTAAAATCTTCATGTTATCACGTCACTAAAAAAATATTATATTACCAGAAGTTAAAAGATAACTGGGTCTCAAATGCTATTAGACTCAAAATTATATTCTTCTCAAAAGTGAAATCTAGTTGGTAATCCAACGGACGCTGCAGCCAGCTGGAACAACTCGACAAAAGGTAATCCGCATGAGAAATAAGTGTTTTCACTTTATTTTCACTTGCTCATTCCACGAACACTTCTAAGTGATAAAATTGTACGATAGCCTGTTTTTATTTACAAGCTGGCTATTTTATAAAATCAAAGTTGTTTGTTATTATGTATTGGTTAAATAGTTATAGTCTCATACAAGAACAGAAGATTTTATACTATAGATATGTTACGTGCCTAAAAAATCACCGCAATTGCTTAATTACAGTTGCTTATTCATAAACTATATGTTAAATATAGTTTATGAATAAGCAACTGTAATTAAGAACAGAAGATTTTATTCTACAGATATGTTACGTGCCTACAAAATCACCGCAATTGCTAACATGCACAATTTTGTGTTTATTATACATTATATATTTATGTAAATATAGTTTTTACATATCCTTAAAGCACAACTCGACATTGTTGTTGACAATATTTAACTTTCCTTGTTTAATAAGCGACTAAATGATATTGACAACTGGTGGGCAACAGAAATTACTGCTTGGTACCCAAAATTTAACAAGAACCAATCATTATGAAGATGGCGACATGGTCTAGTGGAGTATGTGGGCCATTTAAGGGTTAAAATGACACGAAATCAAAAAAATAAGGAAGGGTTTGAGGAAGGCCTTTAGCCGTATATGGGAAACCATCGTAGCTACAGACTTTGGAACAAAAAGTGAAACAGTATATTAGCTCTCATTAGAAAATAAACTAAAAAATTATTTTCTACTCTTAGATGTCTTAGATAAACATTGACGCAAAGTTTATTATACTCAGTGGTTTATAATAATTCTGGCGACAAACCGGCGGACAAGTGTATACGGAGCACATCCTGTCGTATAAGTTATTGTTACAGAACAGTTAGTTAGCTACCACGTTGTTATAGTCGCATACAAAATGATAATGTACTTGTTGTGTTTAGCTCATATTACTATGATTATTATGATTTCGTCCGAAATTCCTCAGTGCCTGAAGACAAAAGTCTTCGAACAGTGCGTGTTGTCAGTGATGACCTATGGTTCCGAGACCTGGTCGCTAACTATGGGCCTCATAAGAAGGCTCAGAGTCACACAGCGGGCGATGGAACGAGTTATCTTAGGAGTATCTTTGCGTGATCGAATCAGAAATGAGGAGACGTTATGGTCCCAAAGTGCTGGAATGGTGACTATTAGTAAGCACAGTGTTGGCCTCATCAGGTGGACTGACGACATCAAGCGAGTCGCAGGGATTCGCTGGATGCAGGTGGCTTGGTAACGTGATGTTTGGAAGTCCCCACAAAAGACCTATGTCTTGCAGTGGACGTCCATCGGCTGATATGATGATGATGATGACTATGATTAAGGACCGGTTTCACCACGTTCTGATAAATGTCAGTAACTTATTTATAAGTTTTGTATATTACATTTGAAAAAAGAAGTCATAAAACTTACGTTTAGAGTCATCATCATCATTCATCATTAACAGCCGATCCGAGCCGATTTCACGGCTGGACATAAGCCTCTTGCATTGGACTTCCAAAAAAAACGTCTCGAGCCGCCAGCATCCAGCGGCTCCCTGCAAACCGCTTGATGTCCTTGGTTCGCCTAGTGAGGGGTCGACCAACATCCTCTCCAACTGCGGATCTCCTCATTTTTAATTTGATCACGCAGAGAAACTCCAGTCAGCGCTCGCTCTATCACCCGCTGAGTGACTTTGAGCCTTCTTATGATAGCCAATTGAAAAAATCTTAAAATTGAAGCTACCTAACTAGACCGTGCCCTAACTATAGTATACGACATCAATCTGAAGGTGGTTTTAGCCGACTCATAAGTGATTACAAAAATAAGAAAACTAATGTCGAACAAAGGTTATGATTCACAACATTTGTCAGGACAACTTAATTAAAAAATCAAACTGTGACCAAAATAAGACCATAGAATGGCAGAGAATGACCTTGAGTGAAGTCACGCACTTGTGAACGATGTGTGTGAGAGTTAAACGTACGTTTAACTGTTAGCAAACACTCCCCTTTTCCACTCAAGTCGCTCTCCCCGCCTATCCCAAGAAACCCATAAAGATTTACACAACAAGAGATGTGGACGGATCGAACGCCACGAGCACACTGAAGCCAACACGAAATCGAACGAGGTCATATCCGTCACAGACTACTATTTCCTACATTATTTATTAAAAACATGTAAATTTAAAAGCGGCCAATTTATTATTTTAAACAATAAACTGCGTAGTTTTTCTAGTGCTTTCGTATGACAAGCTGCTCGTCTGCAAATCAAGAGATACAGGGTTCCAATACCGCAAGCTCACACTTGTGCACTAAAATACTTACTTAATGGTCTTCTGGAACTTTCTAAGCCGTGACTTTCTCTTCTACGAAATCGCTTGGTTTTTATTATTTGTCTGAAACCACTTTACCAATTTGGAATGCCTACACACATATTATTATACTTGTCTTCGTCGTCTGGTACAAAATGATCCAAATCGTCTAACTCATTCACTTGCGTGGACATAGAAAACTTTGGTATAATAATAAAGAATCAGTATTTGTATTTAAACAAGAGAAAATCCTGAATTAATTGAATGACTGAAAATACCTTTCGAAAAAATAGTAATAGTATTTATGTTATATTTTCGCTGTTACTGAACATAGCAAAGGTAACCGATTTTAAAGATACCAAGATAAAATGTACTATATTTTCTTATAATACTTGGATAAAACCATAAAATAAAGCAGCATATCGGACGGTCTACGCCGCCACAGATTGTAAGGTTGTAAAAATATTAATAGCTCTTAGGGTGCAAGTCATAAATATCCGAACATATTAAAAAAGTAACTAAGTCAGCCTTCCTCTTATGTGTTTTTTTATAAATAAGCAAAAAGGTTGTTTTAAAAGTTAACTGCCGAACATTATTTAGACAAATAACTGAAAATATTTTTACCCCGGCAAGTAAATTGAACCAAAATGGCAAACTGCGCAGGTACAAGTATAAACAAAAGTGTTAAACGTGCTCCGTGGTTGGCTAGTCAAATAATTAAAAACTTTCGTACGCGATTATAGTGTCTTAAGGTGCTGTTATGGTTACTCGTCTTTACATGGCTAACATCCAATAAATCAAATCAAAAAAAATTGACAATTTTGAAAATCTCGCGAAGGTCATGAAATTATTAATTACACTCTCGATCAAATCATCAATATTCTCTTTCAGTGCGCTTTCATCTCTTTCTGAGACCCCCACTCGAGTATATTTGCAGAAATTCAGTTAATCTTCCATACTTTCAACCTCTAAACTTTTAAACGGCCCAACCGATTTTCATCAAACATGTCTAAGAACACTCGTCCATAAGTCACATTTCATACAAAAAAAAACTAAATCGAAATCGCTTCATGCGTTCGGGAGATATGATGCCACAGTCAGCCTGACAGACAGACTCGTCTAACTTATAACACCCCTCTTTCGAACCCACACCCCTGGAATCGGAGGCAATATCCACTTAGCTATCACGACTTACTTAAATCCTCTACCATCCTCAGTATACAAAGCCGTTTATGATCTAGTACGATACTACGTAAAATTGGGTATGGATTAGGCCACATTGAAACTTGCACTACCATCTAAACAATTACTAGTCATACCTCACACCTACACATTTCATCATCATCATTATCAACCCATATTCGGCTCACTGCTGAGCTCGACCACCACGCTGGCCCAATGCGGATTGGCAGACTTCACACACGAAGAAAATTCTCTGGTATGCAGATTTTCTCACGACGTTTTACCTTCACCGGTTGATAAACGTTATAATTAATTTCTTAAAATGCACACCAACTGAAATGTTGGAGGTGCATGCATATACATCAAATCTCTTAGAGTTGTTACTTTTGATAAAAAAAAAATTCGAGTTGACACTTCTAATATTATCAATTACTTGTATCCTAGTAATCGTTTAACTAGGACGAAGATTTATTGTGAGGCCCAACAAAGCGCGCCACGGGCGGTTTGCATCGATAAATCTACACACGAAATAATACGATCCCAGGCGATTTGTTCACTGGGACAAAATACGTCGGACAGTAAAATTAGGTTATAAGGAACAGATTGAAGGATTTGGCCCATGTTTTGCAATATCGCTTCATCTTCACATATTGACTGAACTAATTTTAAAGTAATTAATTAAAAAAACTGATCTTCATCGTTAAAAACATAGTAAGAAAAATGCCTTTTTTTTCAATATAATGCCAATCATCACTATATCTCCAATATACTCTCCCAGGACATAGCTATCAACATTATCAACCCATAATTGTTCGAGTCTCGAGTCTCCTCTCAGAATGAGGGGGGTCATTCCAATAGTCCACCACGCTGGTCTAATGCGAATTGGCAGACTTCACACACGCAGAGAATTAATTTCTTAAAATGCACAGAACAGAAAAGTTGGAGGTGCATTGTGCACATCTCAATTCTTTTTTTCTTTTTCTCAAAGCTTTCAAATAAAAATACCTACTTTGCCACAAACTGACAACAAAGTTACAATCTATTTACGTCGGAGTTTAAAATAGTCCTATGATACTAAAACCTGAATCAGAATACAATAAAACAAAACCTTTATAAAGTTATTGTGCAGATAAATTTAGATAATGCTCAACTAAATAAGCAATATTATAGCCAATTCATTATCTTATTCAGCAAAGGTACCTAAAAGTCTCGGTTTCAGCGGAAAACAGGCCGTAATTCTGGGGGCCATTGTTAACGGGCCATTAGACCTCGTCGACGCGCGCTCGGATCTGAGATGCTAAGCCTTGCTAACAGACAATTGCTTCTCTCATTTTGCAACTTGAAAGCTTGAATTTTTGAACACGGAAAGAATTTTTGACTTTAAAAGGAAAATACGATATACTTCATATGTACATTGTAGATTTATATGAATGTGTGTTATATTAGAGTGACTTTTAGTAAGAATTAAGCACATTTAAATCTTAATGCGAGTTTAATTTTAACTATCTGCGTTCGGTCCCGACATCATCATTATCTGCCTATTTTTGCGGCCTATTACAGGGACTTCCGACCCTGGACAAAGCGGATATGGAGGTCAGACCCCACGACGTTGCTTCAATGTGCCTTGGCGGGCTTAGAATCGAAAAACTCTTTAACGACCATTATGAGGTTTTTATCACTCTTCTAGGGCAAACTGTTTGTCGGTGTACCAAAGCGGCGAAGTAACATTTGGAGCTGTATTATTTACTTTGTATTTTTTTTCTGTTATCAACAAGCTATCATACATGAAAACGAACAAACAAACCAATCGTAAGTCTTCAAAAAATATCGTAAAACTCAAGTTGTCTCCGTAGTAGACAAATTAAAGATGAATTAATGAATTAAATGTCGTACAACTTTGTAGCAAACTTTTTCTGATAAGGTAATAATTTCTCTTTGATGGTTAAAGGCTCAGAATACAGAAAACCACCAGAAGCCACGTTTAGATGTCATTCTATAGTGCGCAGTGTGTCCAAAAATTGTACACAACAGCCTGCACTCGTCGCAATTCTCACCCGCGTAATGTTGCTAGTACATGAGGCTGTTAAATTTTTCCCTATTTTGTGGTAAAAATTTATAATGTTAAAAGGAAAACAATAAGTGTACAGTTCATCACATTAAATGTTAACTTGTATGGTAAATAATAAAAACAGTGGGACCGGTTTTCTAGTGATTGCTAAGAGTCAGCAAGAAAATGAACTCTAAAAAAATTAAGACAAGGACAAATAAATAATAGATATAATAAGACGGTTATTATAAAACTTATCAACTAACAAACTAAAGAAATACATATTTACAATAATAATTTTATATATTCCTTATAATTATATTATATTATTATTATAAATATGTATTTCAATCGCGTGCACAGTTATTATTATCTCGTCTTATTTCTCTAATTTTTATGTCTCTTAAAATTCAAGTATAAATAAAGCCATTTAATTGGTTTAATATCTTTTAAGAATGTGTTTTGAAGATAAAAATATTTTATTTAATCCACTTGCTCAAACAAACAAGCAAACAAGTAGGTACACAAACAAACAAAAGACCAAACAAGCACACGAAAACAAACAAATGTGCAAACAAACACACAAACAGACAAGAACGAACGAACTTACTATAATATAGCACGCCATTGTTATTTGTAAAATTTTAAAGCTTTAAGATTATTTTACACTTTCTTTATCTGCGTTGATTACCACAATTTTATTTCAACTTAATTGCCGGAACCTATGCCTACCTATTTAGTTGATTAATATTTTACATAAATAATAAATCCTTAAATTGAAATTAAAAGTAGGGAAAATCAAAACAATTACATTGGCAACACTTACAAAATGAAGTCATCGGTTTCTATGACAACTAAATTCACGTAAAAATTATTCATTATTTTAACATAAGAATATTTATTTGTGCTACTTATACGTGAAATGTGATCCTATTCAGTTTCTTTTTTTTACCAACGGCATTTTTACACGAAGGAATAGCACAAGACGGCTTAATTTAATTAAATTTGTCACCTGTATAGCACGTCAAACAACACGACAAACACAGAGTGAGTAATCGTAAAATGTGTAGTTTAAATGGCTTCACTTCTTTGCGCTATCACTCCTTCTGGTGGTTTTCTGTATTCTGAGGTTAAAGGGATGGTTATTCTCTTTCAAAGCTTTTATTAAAATACGAATGTCCGGTCATTGCAAGCTCTTAATTCATAAGCAAGAACGTATAAATGTGTTGAACACACACACATCACAAGATAATACGAAATAACACACAGGTATACCTACTACCAGTAAATTGTAACTAAACTTTGCGCGGACAAAGTCGTGTGAAAACAGAATAATTTATTTATGGAAATCCGCGCCTACAAAGTTACCTATTTTCGTTCCGCACAAAGAAAAATATTCCGCTTAATAACTACCTAAACTCGGTTAATATTAAAACGTCATTGTTAAGTCTTCGCCGGAAAAAGTCTTATGAAGGCAATTCCAAAATAAGGACTCGTTCACACGACTACATAGCTGAATATTTCACGACTTACGCGAGAAGAACCATTTTTATTTATCATAAATGTGATTAGTGTGTAAAAGTTTACTGCGCCCTTATTCGGCAAAGATCTCTTGTCACAACAAAGCAAGGACACTAAAATGTAAGAGCCTCGTGTTCGTATATGGACTATGAAAAAGGGACATGAATCCCATGTTTTAAAAAATGTGTTTTTGTTATGTTTCTTTACACTAATTTAGTATTTATCTTGATATTATTGTGCTCAGTTGGCTGTAAATCATTATCTAGTATAATAACAAATAAGAAATTAGTAACAAGTAATGTTTTGTAGTTAAAAACAAATCAGAATAAAAGTGTACTAATAAAATTTATAGAATATATATTTGTGTGCAATTTTCTTTTGTAAAAGCTTTTGTATATTTTTTATCTAAATCCAACAAGACTATAAGGTTATCGCCGATCTCTATCGATTTTCGCTCTATTACAAATAAATGAAAGACATGTTAGCCACGTGAACATGACATCTGCATTCGATTCGGAAGGCGCAAGTTCGAATCCAGTCAAGGGCTTCCAACTTTTCAGATACGTGCATTAAAAAAAATAATCGGATCCAGTCAGGGGCATGCACCTCCAACTTTTTAGATACGTGCATTAAAAAAAAAATATCCTTTGTCTAAGAACGGCGAAGGAAAAACATCGTGAGGAAACCTGCACACCTGAGAATTCTCTTAATTCTTTACGTGTGTGAAGTCTGTCAATCCGCATTGGGCCAGCGTGGTGGACTATTAGCCTAACCCATCTCATTCTGACTCATTCTGAGAGGAGATTCGTGCTTAACAGTGAGCCGACTATGGGTTGTTAGTGATGAATAAATGAAACACCACTGTGAATTGTACAACCATTGCGATGAAATCTTGATCTATTTTTTGTCACAAACCAACCACACTGTGAGTTCTGTGAAGAACAATAGCTTGAAGCGTTTCCATCTGAATGTGCGCTAACGTTCACGCGAGAGTATATTATGGAGTATGACAATCAATGATTGATTGAGTTGTCTTTGTTGAGGCGGCGGTTTGCTGTCAATATAATGCTATTTTCCTCGAGCTTATAAAAGTAGTTGCGAAAAGATTTTTCGTTTTTCATTACTTTGCTGGCGTATTATCCTAGATTTAACATTAACTACACAGTGTTGTGCTAACACTCTACCAAATTGATTATTTTGACACTTTACTTTGGAAAATAAATAATATAATTATTATTACAAAGGGTCTACCAGACCCAGACCAGAGCCGCTGTACGCTGCCGGCTCAAAACCGCGATGTTTTAAAACTAAAGGTCTTTGTCCAGCTGTGACGTACACTTCAAGTTCGTTTTCTGTCTTAGATTACTAAACCTTGGACGCAGAAACCACAACATACGAGTAATCTATAAAAACATAAAACTCATTACTGATGAAGTATCTGATGAGCCCTGACAGCCCAGTGGATAAGACCTCTGCTTCCGATTACGGAGGGTGTGGGTTCGAATTCGGTCCGAAAATCTTCCTCAAACTTTTCAGTTGTGTGCATTTTAAGAAATTAAATGTGTCTCAAACGGTAAAGGAAAAACATCGTGAGGAAACCTGCATACCAGAAAATTTTCTTAATTCTCTGCGTGTGTGAAGTCTGCCAATTCACATTGGGCCAGCGTGGTGGACTATTGGCCTAACCCCTCTCATTCTGAGAAAAGACTCGAGGTCAGCAGTGAGCCGAATATGGGTTGATAATGATGATTAAATATCTGGAATCTCCTAATATTTTCTAGAATTAATACTCTCCCGCCTAAAATCCTCACAATAATATATTTTCTCATTCATACAGATTTTACCTTAATTATAGAAAGGAGCTGGCAGCAGCAGGTAATCATTTATGACTAACTTCAAATAGACAAAGAGATCTGGAGCGCAATTGTTAAGCAAACCTCAAAGTAAAAATACATTTCGCGAAGCGTTTGTTCCGGAAAGTCTAGCTTTTTAATTGTATGTATATATTATTTTAAAATCATAAATTCTAAGTCTAGTTTTATACAACATATTCTTGTATATATTCTGTAATGTCTATAACATTTTATTTATTAGTTCGTACTGTCACAATCGCTTGGTCGCTAACTATGGGCCTCATAAGAAGGCTCAGAGTCACACAGCGGGCGATGCAACGAGCTATGTTAGGAGTATCTTTGCGTGACCGAATCAGAAATAAGGAGATCCGCAGAAGAATAAAAGTCACCGACATAGCTCAACGAGTTGCAAAGCTGAAGTGGCAATGGGCGGAGCACATAATTCGAAGAGCCGATGGACGTTGGGGTCCCAAAGTGCTGGAATGGCGACCCCGCACTAGTAAGCGCAGTGTTGGCCGACCCCCCACCAGGTGGACTGACGACATCAAGCGAGTCGCAGGGATTCATTCGCTGGATGCAGATGGCTCAATATCGTGATGTTTGGAAGTCCTTACAAAAGGCCTATGTCCTGCAGTGGACGTCCATCGGCTGATATGATGATGATGATGATGACTGTCACAATCACAATAATTATAGAGGCGTAAGTTTGTATGTGAGTGTACGAGTATGTTTGTTCCTCTTTTACGCTGTGGCTATTGAAGCGATTTGGCTGAAATTTGGAATGGAAATAGATTTTACTCTGGATTAACGCATCGGCTACTCGGCTACTTTTTATCTCAGAAAATCCATGGTTCCCGCGGGATTTGTGAAAACTAAGTTCCACGCGGATGAAGTCGCGGGCGTCCGCTAGTTTTCCATAAAGTCAATTTTGTTTGAGCCAATTGTTTAT
This sequence comes from Bicyclus anynana, assembly GCF_947172395.1. Lineage (NCBI taxonomy): Eukaryota > Metazoa > Arthropoda > Insecta > Lepidoptera > Nymphalidae > Bicyclus > Bicyclus anynana. The sequence continues at coordinate 11,844,549 of NC_069083.1, forward strand.
TTATTAGTTTCAGGACGGAGCATTTTCGTCCGTGATAATATATGCCCATAGTACAAGTAGATGAGATAATTAGTAATTAATGAGTTGCAGGTAGGAACACTTTCGTCCGTGACAATATATGCCCATAGTACGAGTAGATACAGAACACAAAAAAAGAATCGATTTTTAAAATCCGTCCATTCGCGTTATCTCCGTGACTATACTCGAAGGATTTCACTGGCGGAAATCTACGAGTAAGTCAGTAGCAAAATACTATATTAGTTAGTCAAGATCAAATGTAAAGAAACAAAGGTAGCCGGAATTTTCACGCGGACGCAGACACGGGTAACGCATCAACTAGTTAAACAATAAGTTAATTTGGTGAATCAAACGTTTCCTAGGAGCCAAGTGAATGCTTAAGGCTCTTTATGAACCAGTTATAAATGTTTGATTTCTAATACGAGTTCGGCCCTTTGAATTAGGAAAGTTTATACCGCGATAAATTCTTCAGCAATTACAATTACAACTTTGAAATATGACGGTGTTTAAATTGAATTCATCATTATCAAACCATATTCGGCTCACTGCTGAGCTCGTGTCTCCTCTCAGAATGACAGGAGTTAAGTCAATAGCTAGCCCATTGCGGATTGACAGACCTCACACACGCAGAGAATTAAAAAAACTTATCAGGTTTCCTCACGATGTTTTTCCTTCACCGTTTTAGACACGTGATATTTAATTTTTAAAAATGCACACAAGTGAAAAGTGCCCCGGACCGGATTTGAAGCCACACACTCCGGAATCGGGGACAGAGGTAATATCCATTGGGCTATCACGGCTCCGGCTATTTAATTACAATTGTTTTATTTTTGTGTCTGTTTGTAGGTATGATGATATTAATTGCTTATGAAACACATCTAAAACTCACGTGATATTAGGTCGGAGTATGCCCGACTAGTTTCGAACCCATACGGGACCCTTAGTCATGAGCTGATTCTTGCATCGCGGCACGATGCAAACTTGCGACATGATCTGATGCGAACTACGGTATGATGATAATATTGTATTAAGAATTAAACACACTGAATGAATTCAAAATTCATTTATTTCAATATAGCTTAGAGTACTAGCAACGTCAAGTTATGCCGTAAGTAAGTAAAGTCGAAAATTTAAAATTAAAATTACGAGGGTTTTAAACGAGTTTTGGTCCCAGAAGAGCCTACAACCAACTCAGTCAAGGTTTATTTTTTTGATAATAAAAGTCAGCAGTTACAATGTCTGCGTAAAGATTTAGAATTTTTACGCCGAAGTTGTAACAATGTCTGCTATGTTCTCAATTAAACATGGGATTATTACGTTTTGTTTAAGAGATAAAGTGAAAAGTAATGATCTCCGTGAAGGCTCAGCACGCTTCCGGAGCGACAGATAAGCGCCTCTTATTTCCTTAGCTCTAGTAAGTCCCTCGGAACTTTCTTACTGAAAAGATAACGAAAACAATTTAAGATATTTCCCCACGCCATGAATATCATTGGCGCTGTAATTTAATTTCTGCGTAGGCACAAGATTTTAATACTAACTAGCAAATCCCCTCTCCTATATATATTTTTAGGAAATCTTGGGAAAATTTGGCCGCGACATCTTTGCGTCGAAAATACCTCAGTGCCTGAAGACGAAAGTCTTCGAACAGTGCGTGTTGCCAGTGTTGACTTCCGAGACTTGGTCGCTAACTATGGGCCTTAATAGAAGGCAAAGTCACTCGGGTGATAGAGCGAGCTATGCTTGAAGTTCTGATCAAATCAGCAATGAAGAGATCCGCAGACGAACCAAAGTCACTGACATAGCTCAGTGAGTCGCAAAGCTGAAGTGGCAAAGGGCAGGCCACGTTCGAAAAGCCAATGGACGTTGTGGTCCCAAGGTGCTGGAATGGCGACCCCGCAACGGAAAGCACAGTGTTGGTCGACTCCCCACTAGGTGGACCGAGGATATCAAGTGGGTTGCAGGGAGCCGGTGGATGCTGGCGGCTCAAGATCATTGTGCTTGGAGGTCCATGCAAGAGGCCTATGTCCTGCAGTGGACGTCTAGCTGATAAAGTAAGTCGTAAAAATGGAAGTCAAATAATAATAAAAATACTCAATAAGTTTAACTATGACTGTTTATTTCAATTACGTACATAGAAGTTGCTCCATCAATGGACCGTAGCAAAAGTTAGAATTGTTGCAAAGTGCAGTTGTGTACTTGTAATAAGTAACTTTGCATTTTAATTAGTTGGACAGTTATACGTGGCATAAAGTTACTGCTTACATTGGAATTTGTGCAATACCAGTGTTAAAGTCTACACGCTGTGAATGAGTTTGTTTATTGTAATGGTACGTAGAGGAGAAGTTAGGATTCCAAATGCTGTTTAAACTTCGAGTGTAACGCCAACGTACGACTGTGTACAGTACAATACACATACACTACGAATAATTAACACTAATGTTTAGTAATGTACGTAAAAAGGTAGAGTAGTTTCAACCAAAAATACCAGTAGGTAAAAATTTACAACGCTAAATAACAAGCCTTGATATCGCATCATCACTCTAGACCAGTGATTCACAAAGTGGTCTATATCGTGCCCTAGGGGTCTATGACAAAATGCAAGGGGTCTATGTCAGCGAAAAAAATTTGGGGCCTATAAAATGAGTATCCACGATAGTGGATCTCAACACATACACTGATAGTACCTATTTTCGCACATCATGTACATGTTTTGATATTATAAGATACTATCTTATAATGACATGACGTCACGTGAGCCGTGATAGCCCAGTGTATTTGACCTCTGCCTCCGATTCCGGATGGTGTGGGTTCGAATCCGGTCCGGGGCATGCACCTCCAACTTTTCAGTTGTGTGCATTTTAAGAAATTAAATATCATGTGTCTCAATCGGTGAAGGAAAACATCGTGAGGAAACCTGCATACTAGAATTTTCTTGATTCTCTGCGTGTGTGAAGTATGCCAATCCGCATTAGGCCAGATGTTTTTCTTCACCGTTTGAGACACGTGATATTTCATTTCTTAAAATGCACACAACTGAAAAGTTAGAAGTGCATGCCCCGGATCGGATTCGAACCCATACCCTCCGGAATCGAAGGCAGAGGTCATATGCATTGGGCTATCACGGGTTATACCCACAGGGTGATCAGGGAAAGGAACTATATATTTTATCGCATAAAACATTATAAAATCGGTCATAAAGCTTGCTCTAATTTTAAAAAGCTAGTCAGCATGCGCCATCTTTATTTATCAGACAAGATCCAAAAGTCTGCTGCAGATGCTTAAGCCTGCAGCGCCGTAAATACTTGACCTTAAGTTAGTACGTACGTAGTTTACAGAGCTTGCTTTTGAGGCTTTGACGCTAGGACCCTTAAATTATAATGAAATGAAGATTTTAGGAAAAAGGCCAATAACATAATTTGGTTTTTAAATTAAAATTCGAGACTAACATAAGTCCATCAAGTAAATTAAAACCATCCAATGTCAATAGATAAATAAACATAGTATTTTTTTAAAGAATATTTGCCATATCTTTTAACTATGACCATTTCCGTTCCCCTCCAATGAGTCGGAATTGGCTGTTAGAAGTGGGTACGCCAATAGTCCAGCGGGTAGGGATTGAACTTACCTGGACCCCTCATTACCGTGAAGCTATTATTTTATTCTTTACAAGTTAGCCCTTGACTACAATCTCAGCTGATGGTAAGTGATAATGCAAGATGGTAAGATGGAAGCGGGCTAACTTGTTACGGGTGGGATGAAATCCACACCCCTTTCGAATTCACACGATATCGTACCGGAACGCAAAATCGCTTGGCGATACGTATGTGCCGGTATGGTGGTAACTAGCCACGATCGAAGTCCCCACTAACCAAAGCTGGACCTATTATTAAAACCTCAATCGGCCTAGCCGGAGATCGGACCCAGGACCTCCGTCTTGAAAATCCACCGCGACACGGAGGCCGTCACGGAGCTGTAGAAGCTTGTTTGCCCGACGACTCAATAAATAACGCGCTTACTATTGACGTTCTTATCAATTACTCAGAACTTATGTATTCACAGCCAATTATAAAAATAAGTCTTTTCAATGCTTCATAAAATCTCAGTATAATATATTGGCATGCGAACTGTTCCCGTCATTTTTTACAATTCCTTAGGGACGCATACCCAAATAAACTTTTGAACAACTAAATTGGGTTGTCTCCGTTAGGGATTACCTTGTTATGTGCTCGAGAATGACTGTGTAATGTTGTAAAGGTTACGCAAATTATTATTTAAAGACAAATCATGAATATTTCGTTACATTAAAAACATACAAAGTGAATATGCTTTGTAATGACCTCGTTAATTCTTGTTCTACTTTATTATAGTTTGACAAGTTCATGACACTCCATTTTCCATTTAAGACACTCCCATGATATGTGGGCGATGGGGGGAAGGACTGCACGGGTGTGATGTCGTGGGGGCGGGCAGAGGGACTGCGCGGGTATGAAGTGGTGCGCGTGGAGCATCGCTACTCCCTCCCAGCCCCCGCAGACCATCGGGAGTGTTACGAAAGAAATTGCTAAGCTATAAGTGTTTTTTTTTACTTAACAAAGTCTTTAAAGTAGCCCAACTGCTGCTGCAAAAGCGCACTTTGTGTTAAGTGACCATGCTATCTAAGTTAGCAGTGGGCTCACTCGGTAGAAGTATAGTATAAGCGGTAACTAGCTGGGGCCGAAATCCAACCAACCAAACCAGTCCAGATCTGAACTGATTTGGAAAATATAAACCCTCTCCTTTACAGTACTGTTATCTACATAAGGATACATACTAAGGATTCCAAGTTTGAGCAGGTCATTAATATGCAGCAAAAAGAGTGTAGCGGAGAGAATCGACCATTGCGGAACTCTTTTAGGTTAATGCAGAAAATAGAGTGTAGTAGAGAGAACTCACTATTGAGGAACTTCGACTATTAAATCCGATAAGCAGCCTTCATTGATTATACGAAAGGATCGGTCACTTAAACAATCAGATATACAGTCACACAAGTTCACCAGAAGACCATAAGCCCTCATTCACACGAGAGTTTTTTTTTAAACAAAGCGTTCAAATACAACAAATGCATTTTCAAGTGTATGTTCACACGTCAGCGTTTTTAAAACACGACGCCTTTTTTCGAACAGTGTTGCATTTATAATGGGCGTTGGAAATTGACCTTTAACTTCATACTATATTTGAACGCTTTTTTAACGTTCGTTAAAAAATCTCTCGTGCGAATGAGGGCTAAAACGGAAGCTTTATAAGTAGACTATCACCCCCGACTGTGCCTGTCAATTACTTTACCACAAACATGAAAAGTTAAGGGTATACTATAAATGGAGTGAAGAGAAAAAGTAACTTTCTAGCAAAATTAAGAATTCTAAGGAACAACAATTTTTAAACGAGACTTTAATTGACTAAAAGTCTGTGATAGTAAAAAAATCGATTGAGCTATTATAATAGATAACTTTACTAAAGAAGTCAAAAACAGGGATACGATTTCCAAAGCCGACCTCGATGAGGCAAAGTAATTAATTACGCGTAGCTGTTTTTGCTACGGCCAGGAAGAAAATGGCTAAGATTTATTATTCGCGCCACTTCACTTTCTGGATGGAAAATTACTAAGCTTTTCTTAAACTCAATCCCTTGTTTCCATCGGACCGTGAAAAGCTAGATTAAGGTTATAAGCCTTGAAGGTACTAACCTGATAGATAGAAGAAATTTTTATAATTATATCACAAAAGTTTGGACAGGAACGTTTGGAACTTTTTCGCGATACTACACTACATCAAATTTTTTTTATTACTGTAGGAAAAGAATGGTCTGAGACGAATATGACGTCGCTCGATCGTGTTGGCTCGTGCCTACTCTAGGTGGCGCGACTTGTTTCAGTAAATAGTAGGAGTTAGAGAGGGGGAACGATTGGACGGGCGACTGGCGATATACGGCGCTCGCCATAAGGTCGGCTTCACTAGGTATTCTCGTGACGTACGAGCCGTCCACAATAATTGTTGTTGTGTAATTCTTTATGGGTTACTTTGGGATAGGCGGGGAGAATAACTTGAGCAGCGAAGGTGAGTGTTGGCTAGTTGAAAAGGGATCCCTTAAACTTGCACCCAAAGTCACATGCCTCTGGGACTGATTGGGACTGTCTGACGGGAGAGTGACTTAAGTGGAAAAGGGGAGTATTAGCTAGCTGTCAAAGACTCCTACACTCAACGTTCACAAGTGCGTGACTCCACTCAAGGTATTCTCTGTCATTTGACAAATATTGTGAATCATCATAACCTTTGTTGAACATTGATTAGTTTCTTATTTTTTAAAATACACATCTGAATTTTTTTAAGTATACTGAGTAAGAATTGACTGAATTAGCAGTCAACTCTCGAGTTTTGGAATAAAAATCAATGGGCCACATTATGCACAGTGTGTAAAGTTTCATTAAAATATATTATTAACAAACTTATCAATCAAGATTTGCAGCGTAAAACTACGGCGAAGCCGTATTTGTTGTACCAATGTTATCTATACTAATATTATAAAGAGGTAAAGTTTGTAAGTTTGTAAGTGTGTAACATTCTTTAAATGGGGTAATCTTGGGAACTACTGATCCGATTTCAAAAATTCTTTCACGAGTAGAATGCTACATTATCGGGGAGTGCTATAGGCTATATTTTATATTGGTATCATATATATTAGCTGAGTTAACACAGTTTTTGTCATACAGGTCGGACCGAAAATCTTCTTAAGCAGACTTATTCGCATGCGCTGCCTTAACCATTGTGTAAAACTGAAATTAATGTATGGAGGCTTTATATATCTTTAAAAGTTCTAGAAAAAAGTCCGCGACACTATATATCTATCTTCTATTAAATTTATATTAGAAGATAGATACCTTTTGTGTTTAAAAATTATTAATTTTATATACTTAGGTTTGCGTCATTATTTATGCTACTTCACTTAAATCCTTATCAAAATAAATTATTTAATAACCACAACGATGTTAGACCATAATACGTGGAAGGATAAGAGGATACTTTTGTCACGAAAACAAAATCAGAAATGGGTGAAGTAGGGGTAAAAAGTTTGTACGGAAAGTCCTTAATTTTTCTAGGTACATTTGTAAATGTAAAATGATATGTGGACTATTTATTAGGTATAAGTTATAAAACTTGCAAAATAGAATGTGAAATAGGGGTTGAAAGTTGACATCGATTTATACGCGGACGAAGTCGCGGGCGTCTGCTAGTATGTAATATAATATGTATTTATTCCTATGTTGTGATGTATCGAGTGTCGCTGGACACATAAAATTGACGGATTTTTTGCGGGCCAAAAAGTAGGACCCTTAAGTATTGTTATATATGCAACAAGTATCTCAATATTAACAATACAATCTAAATTATTTATATGTGATGTTGTTAGGAGTAACAAAGACAAACGAACTTTTTAACTTATTAGTGTAGCCGTCCGGTTACAGTTTTTAAACTAGTTTTCTTCTTGCATAAACTATGTAAAACAGTAACTAAAGTCCATCGTCAACAAAAACTAAAATAAAAGTATACATAGGTAAGCTAATACAAAGAAATGGACATGAATCTGGGTATTGTAACATGAATGTGTGTGTAAACTTATACTAGTATGTAGTAGTGATCTTCGACAAAAAAGGCCCTTGTAAAATATTTTCGTTTTCGTTTCAGAGGGATTCTTTCGACGACGGATCAGTGCCGCCGAGGAAATACGAGGCGCTTATCTGCCGTCCCGGAAACGTACTGAGCCTTAACGGAGATCTTCACTTTCGACCTATAGCCAGTGGCGTGCACGGGGTTTTTGAGACGGGTAGTCATTATATGTACAAATTTTACAATAACTCCTATTAGAACTCCTTCTACAATTCTTCTTCTTCTTCTTTGTCGTTACACTCCTGACCACGACCACTCTGGTCGTGGTCGTCATTTGGGTGTGGTGGCAAGCCTCACTATAAGCCATTCCTCCCGTAGACTGGCTCTCCTAGCACATTCGTGGAGCGAGCCATAGAGGGTGGTTTTGGTCAGTCCAGCACATTGCGCCTTTACAATATAATTTGCGTATCGGCCTCAGATCATGAGGTCCCGGGTTTGAATCACGGGCTGGTCTATTAAATATAGTTAATACACCCATGGGGGTGTATGTATGTGTTTCGGGGAGCAAGTTAACCCTTCTGTGCCGGCCATTATCATATTATTAACATAATTGAAAAAAAATTACGGCCTCCGTGGCACAGTGGTATGCGCGGTGGATTTGCAAGACGGAGGTCATGGGTTCGATCCCCGGCTGGGCCGATTGAAGTTTTCTTAATTGGTCCATGTCAGGCTGGGAGGTCTTTTATATCCACCGCGCATACCACTGCGCCACGGAGGTCCTGGTGGGTCTAAGCTTCAAATAAACTCCTTCTCTTTTAATAATAGAGACATGGCCCTGTATTACCATTAAAATAGACTCTTGATGATTTATACGACTTAATATTTTCATTGGTCAACAGCGCCATACACAAATGTTTACTTACTAAATATACATACATATTCAGCAAATCATCTGTTGACATTATAGCAATCTGGATACCGTTACAAGGTACAAGGTAAACCCTTACGGGAGTAACCCAATTTAGTTGTGTACAAGTTTATTTGCGTATCCGTCCCACGGGTATGAAGATATTAAATGAAAGAACAAAATTGTGATATCGAAATTACGTTGATACATACATTAATGCTTTTACCTTTATATTTTATTTTTATTTATTGGAGTTTATTTAAGTTTGAGAGCCGTGATAGCCCAGTGGATATGACCTCTGCCTCTGATTCCGGAGGGTGTGGGTTCGAATCCGGTCCGGGGCATGCACCCCCAACTTTTCAGTTGTGTGCATTTTCAGAAATTAAATATCACGTGTCTGAAACGGTGAAGGAAAAACATCGTGAGGAAACCTGCATACCAGAGAATTTTCTTAATTGGTGGTGGCGTGGTGGACTATTGGCCTAACCCCTCGCATTCTGAGAGGAGACTCCAGCTCAGCAGTGAGCCGAATATATGGGTTGATAACGATTTAAGTCTACTCCTTAAGAATCGATTTTTCATATATAGCCCTCGGAATAATATGGGCAGTAAAATTCGATGAACGAATCGATGACAGCGCTACGTTTTTTGAGCGCAATCTATTCTGCGCAGCTTTCACCGTGCGCTGTCCGCACGCAAGTGCACGCTATATTCGGGCGCGCACGCCGCAGCCTGCACCTCAGTTGCGCACCTTTAACTTTTCAGGCGTAGGTATTGAGATGTACATAGTGTATGCTGCGGGGCAACATACACCTATTTTGACAGTCGATCTGATAGAGTAAACTCCATTCGTGCGTCGGAGCTGACACACACTTTTTTAATTAAATTAATTTTATGTTTTAGTAATAATGTTTTTTATAACTTTCTTACGCAGTCGAAAAACAAGGGATCGAATTCAAGAAAAGCTTAGTAATTTTCCATTCAGGGAGAGAAGTGGCGAGAACGATAAATCTTTGTAACGAGTTTTCTTTTCACCACAACAAAACACCTACCTATATGTTATTATTTTTTTTATCATTATGAACCCATATTCGGCTCACTGTTGAGCCCGAGTCTTCTCTCAGAATGAGAGGGGTTAGGCCAATAGTCCACCACGCTAGCCTAATGCGGATTGGATTGGACTTCACACACGCTGAGAATTATGAAAACTCTCAGGTATGCAGGTTTCTTTACGATGTTTTTCTTCACCGTTTGAGACACGTGATATTTAATTTCTTAAAACTTACTACTATCTGTCTGAAAATTATTTTCTGGTCATGAGACGCTTTAAAGTGAGTAAATTATTATATCTTCAGAAATGCAGACTTCAATTGAAGATTGTTATTCAAAGCGAGCCATAAAATACAACATACTTACCCGAACCATGCGATGGGTTAAATAGAAGAAAAGATACAAATATCTGTGTAGCTGCACAATTAGAAAAGTGCACCAGTTACTCAAACTATCGCACTGATCAGAGGGTCTTTTGCTGCAAAGCAAATCAAAATATTGCATTGTGTATCTAGCAACTCGTGTATATTATAACAAATCTCATAAAATAGTCGCAATAATGGACATACTTAATTACTTTTAGCCTTTTCACGGCTGTAAGTCATCCGAGAACAGATATTAAATAATTTTCAAAGGAGAGCAATTCTCAAAAATCCCTTCGCACTTTGTAATCTGCTATCAACCCGGCATTATTAACTAGCCATTAGATCTTAATAATGCTCTGCTATAGGCCTTAATAAGTGATCTTATTCGTGAGATTTAAACTCTTAAAACGAAAAGCTTAGGGTTGAACGGCCACATGTAAAAACTGGTAATGTAAAATAAAAAAATAAATAAACATAATATATATTAGTTTAACGTCGTCATTACACTTTTTCTGTCAACTTATAATTGAAAGATTTCGGTTTTTCATTGTATGTTTCTTAAAGATTTTTTGCCATATTATCTTTAAATGTGAATATAAGGATAATGTGAATATAGGTCATATTTAATATAGTCAATAGTCAGCGGGCGAGGATCGAACCGCGACCTCTCGGCGTTGAGTCCGGACCCTTTACCGTTGAGCTATTGAGGTTTTTAATTTATAAAGAAACCTTTAATTAATTATTAAACAAGTTAATTGTTTGAAATTTCTGATATGAAATTCTTATTTGGAAGCAGAGTTATCGTAATCGGATTGCACGAAAGTAATCCCAAATATTAAGTAATTAATTGAAAGATAACTGTTTATTAATTAATATCTGAAAACAATGTACGTATTTGGAAACAGCGCGTTGTCATAATTGAATTGTACTTGCACAAAAATATTCCTTACTAGCGGACGCCCACGACTTCGTCCGCGTAAAATTCAGTTTTTTACAATTCCCGCGGAAACCATAGAATTTTCCGGGATCAAAAGTAGCCTATGTGTTAATCCAGAGTAACATCTATTTTCATTACAAATTTCATTCAAATCACTTCAGTAGTCGCAGCGTAAAGGAGGAACAAACTTACTTAAACACTTACACACACGAACTTTCGCCTTTATAATATTAGTGTGATAGTGTGAACTGTGATGTGATAATTGAATATTAAAGATTATGCTAATTACCTAAATATCAAGCATGTCATTTTATATTTCTTGCAATTATAGAGTGTGATCGACAGTGGTAATCACGGAAAAACAAGATAAAACCAACTAAGACAAGATGAGAGTTCATAAATTATTATCTTTTACTAAACTGCCTTCTTTGAACATTCACTGTACAGATTTTTCTTTAGAACCCGAACAAGGTGCTAGAGGCGGCCATTCAAGAATTTTAAAAGAACCTTTTTTAACCATAAAATGTATCGTTGCGGTTAAAATTTTTAACAAGACTGCTTAATAGTTGCAAACTTGAAAGTATCGTATCGCAGAATCTTCTTTGATAATACGAAACTTTAAATTGTTGAAATTTAAAGTTTTTAGTGCAACACTTATTGGATTGACAATTCAGACGTTTTACGAATATAGCAGCAATTGTTTTGTGGTCCATTTAGGCGAGTTTTTTTTTTTATTTTTATTTTTTTATTCTTTACAAGTTAGCCCTTGACTACAATCTCACCTGATGGTAAGTGATGATGCAGTCTAAGATGGAAGCGGGCTAACTTGTTAGGAGGAGGATGAAAATCCACACCCCTTTCGGTTTCTACACAGCATCGTACCGGAACGCTAAATCGCTTGGCGGTACGTCTTTGCCGGTAGGGTGGTAACTAGCCACGGCCGAAGCCTCCCACCAGCCAAATTAAGAAAATCCTCCTCCTCCTGGACAAATTAAGAAAATCTCAATCTGCCCAGCAGGGGATCGAACCCAGGACCTCCGTCTTGTAAATCCACCGCGCATACCACTGCGCCACGGAGGCCGTCAAAAAAAAGAGTATTATAAAATAATAGTTTGAAATGCTAAATATAATAATGGGTAGGAAATAGTAGTCTGAGACGGATATGACGTCGCTCGATCTCGTGTGATCTCGTGCCGACGATAGGTGGCGTGACTTGTTTCCGTAAAGAATAGGGAGTTAGAAAGGGATAGCTCATTCTTGTCGTGGCCTTCGATCCTTCCACACCTTTTGTTGGATAATCCTTCATAAGTGATTTTGGGATAGGTGGGGAAATTGACTTGAGTGGAAAAGTTGAGTTTTAATTAACTGTCAATGATGTCCTTAACCCTACATACAACGTTCACAAGTCCGCGACTCCACTCAATTTCATTCTGTTCTATTCTAGGGTTTGATTTGTTAATTCAGTTCGACATTGATTTTCTTATTTTTGTAATCCACTTCTGAGTCTGCTAAAAAAATGATTATGTTTATTCAAAATTTGCAATTTTGTATGCCAAATGCCATTCTATCGCAGTAGAGTACACCCGGGAGTCCGGATAAGTGCAAAAACTCATCCAAAGTCGTTCCTAAGACCTTAATAAACTTACCAAGATGGTGTGCTTCTTCAAGTACGTAAGTCTCCTGTAAGAATCGGACCTCGGCTAAGAGGGACGTTTAAACGAACGTAACTAGAATATTTTGGTCTATGAAATCAGGGAGCAAAATTCCGATTACTTTTAATTTACAAAGCTCACCGAATTATCTATAATAATATCATACACTAGATTGTTTGTTTGTACTATTACGCAAGGACTTAGGATGGAAGAAATTGAAGGCTTTACACGTTGAACGAAGCCGTTGGGTCGCGTCTACTAGTCTAGTAATATACATTTTGTATTTTTGTTTTTATATTAGAAGAATATTTGCCATGTCTTTTTTTAATATGACCAATGCATTCCTCTCTAACCAGTCCAGAAATACTGTATTAGGAGTGGGTACGATAATAGACCAACGGGACGGTTGAGCTATTGAGACTTGAATGAGGTTTTAATGAAGAACGAAGCCGATAGGTGTGATTCAGGCCTTATTATTTATAAACACACACAGTTATTGATATAACGTGCGTGACTACTATTTAGCCACTGAACAACGAACACGCATTTCGCTATGTTGTTATTTTACTATCGTAGGAAAAAATAAATCAGTAGCATTGGAAAACCTTACGCCATACCGACCATACCGTGTTATCTAAATTGAAATCACTTGGATGAAAAGAAATATATATTGAATAAGCAAGAGGAACAGAATATTATGTTCGAACGCAATTTCGATAATTGATACCAGACTTTCTGTTTCATTCATAGCAAATGTGCCTTCAATGAGATCAAATCTTTTAGCTTCCCGCAATGGCTCGGATCTAAAACTATCTCTTACCTATACCTATACATACTCGTTTATGTAATTGGTTATTTTAGCAATCTACTGTTGTCGGCTTAGTGGTCAGATTACACAGCTGTTTTATAGGAACCCCACGGGAACCCTGAATTCGCTTGAGACTTATACCATTACTTTCGATAACAGTCTAGACTTTAGACGTTGGTGTTGGTTCCTGAACGTAAAGCTGTCAGTCCTGGGCCTGTAGCCGTGTGTACGAAAACAATAGTCGAAGAAGAAGATTCCGGTAGAGTGTGGAAATTTCTCAAGTCACTTGGAGTTGGGAAAGCACGTCAGAATAATGATTCCTGTAAACTTGATTTAGATCAGCTTAATAATCATTTTTCTTCTTCTTGCGCTATTGATGACGTCACAAAACTAAACACTATAAATTATTTAATAGCTTTATCCACTTCTGATGATCCTTCTTTCATTTTCTGTCATATCACTGATAGTGATGTTGTGAGAAGTATTAGCGAGGTCAATTCCAATGCCGTTGGTACTGACTGCATTAGTCGTAAGATGATCGTTCCTATCATTAACATCTTAGCCTCGATAATCAAATCCTTATTTAATTTCTCTATTCTTTCCGGGAGCTTTCCTTCGTCTTGGAAAAATGCTCAAGTTACTCCTATTCCTAAGAAAATAAATCCTTCCAGTTTCTCTGAATATAGACCCATTTCCATCCTCCCGTTTCTTTCTAAAGTGTTTGAGCGAATAGTTCACCGTCAATTAAGCCTTTTCCTAACTAGACAAAATCTTTCGAACCCATTTCAATCGGGTTTCCGGACTGGTCATAGTACGACTACTGCATTAATCAAAATTACTGAAGATATTCGCCTTGGTATGGATAATCAATGTGTTACGGTGTTGGCCTTACTTGATTTTAGTAATGCATTTAATAATGTTGATTTTGATCTTCTATTGGCTAAACTAGGTTCTCTCAACATATCTCCTGAAGTGATTGACTGGTTTCGTAGTTACTTGTTTGGTCGCCGGCAGTGTGTGCGAGTCAATGACTCTGTATCTAACTGGTGCACGATTTCTGCCGGTGTTCCACAAGGTGGCGTGTTGTCTCCTCTCCTTTTTTCAATTTTCATTAGTTCTATCACTCTTCAGCTTTCTTCTCTCTACCACCTGTATGCGGATGATCTCCAAATATACGTTCAGGCCAAACTGTCTGATTTGCCTAATGCAATAAATGTTATAAATAAGGATTTAGATTCGATAGTACAATGGAGCAATTCATACGGTCTGAAAGTGAATCCTTCCAAAACTCAAGTTATAGTTATAGGTAGTCATAATTTGGTAGCACGCATTGATTGGGCTTCTATTCCTAGTGTAGTTTTTGATGGAACGCATGTGCCATTTAGTGACACGGTTAAAAACCTCGGTGTTACTTTCGATAAGTATTTTAGTTGGGCACCCCAGGTAAGTGAGGTCAGTAGGAAGGTGTTTGCATCTATAGGGTCACTTCGAAGATTAAGAAATTTCCTTCCAGTATCTACTAAAATTGCGCTTGCACAATCACTCCTATTACCAATTCTCGATTATGCTGACACGTGTTATCTTAATTTGAGTGAGGAACTGCTTGATAAGCTTGAGCGCATTCAGAACATTTGTATAAGATTCATATTTGGACTTCGCAAATATGATCATATTTCCGAATTTCGCGATAAACTCAAGTGGCCTTCAATTCGCCTTCGCAGGAATACTCACATTCTTTTTATTTTATATAACGTCCTTTTTAACCCTACTACTCCCCCATATCTAAAGGAGCGATTTAACTTTCTCAGTGATTCTCATTGTCGCTCACTTCGATCTGAGGATAATTTCATTCTAAAAATTCCTTCCCATAATACTTCCTATTATTCTAAATCATTCTCTGTAAAAGCTGCTCGAGTCTGGAATTCCTTACCTCTCGAGGCTCGGCGTGCGCAATCTCTAGCTTCTTTCAAACAACTGGTAAATATGCACTTCTTTCCTCCTTGACCTTTTTATCATTCCGTATTTATTTTCGTTTAAATGATTTTATTTATTTGTTCATGTTTAAAAAATTGTTGATGTTGTCTTGTTTCTTACTTTTTACATCTAAATTATTTAAGTAAAATTTTCGTATGTATGCTTATGTTATATATATATTTATTTGTATGTATCCTTATTTATGTAGGAATATATGTAATTGTTGATAGGTATGTATGTATATTCGTATGTGTTCATATATATATATATATATAAATATATTGATTTTGATTTAATATATTATTATCTAAGTGTAATATATCTTCTACTTCTCTTTTTATGTGTACACCCGTCTTTATGCATTATTCCTTGTATTTATTTTCTCTTTTTTCGATTGGTTGTCTGGAAGAGATCGCTCATTAGCGATAAGGCCGCCAATTGTACATTAGTTTTTAAGTTAATTTCTTGTCTGTTATTATTATTTTTGGTGTACAATAAAGTATATTTCATTCATTTCATTCATTCATTCAATAGTCACGTGACGTAAATCTAATAAGGCGGACAGGCTATTTGAAATTCATCTCCATGATATGGGTATCAAATGAAAGGGTTTGCTGTCAGGAATACAAAAAAAAATTGTCACGCGATTTAAATCAAACATGGTGGATATCCAAGATGGTGGGTTGGCTATTTGAATGCTAAAACCGTGTTTTTTAGTTTTTTTAAACTATTATATATTATTCAATCACAAACGCATAGAAATTTTAAAAAAATGAGACCTGCATTAGTTATCGATAGGTCACGTGATTTTTTTATTTCCTTAATAAAGTTCTCGTTGGTAAGTTGGTTGGTAGGATTAGTTGTTGCATCTTTTAATTTAAAGGTTTCGTGGTGTCTTGGGTTTTCTCTACAGATACCAACGGTGAAATAACTTTTCTTTTTCACGACGTTCATTCAAGCGAAAAGAGAAAGATAAAAATGGCGATACTGCCCTTGTGTAAAATAATTGTGTGAGAAATGAATTAAGGCTGTAAAATGTACAGAAAAGCCAAGTAAGCCAATAATAATCCTTGTGAGCCTGTTTGAATCACCCACTATAGGGTCAGCCCCATCTTTATGTAGGGACCATTGGACAGTTTTATAACTAAAACTTAGCTTTACTTACTTTCTTATAAAAAATCTAAGTTACTTAACCAAGCCCGCCAAACCGCTTTGAAGCAGCGTGGTGAGTTTAAGCTTCATATTACCTCTTATAAGGAGGAAATCCTGACTCTTCAACGGGTCGTGAAAATAGACTAATAATAATAATAACCGATTACTTGGACACTCAAATCTCCCGCAGCGGGAGGGTTGACTTTTATTTTATACATTTTTAATAGTGTTATGTTATAATTATGTTAACATTGATAAAAATTAAAAAAGGACAAATAAGTATATGAGAAATAATGTAAAAAAAATGTGAGCATTGTGGTAAGGTACGAAAGGTCAGAAATTTGAATAGAATGTTACATAAAAAGGAAAGGTTAAGAAATGCTACTTTAATCCGTCCTACATCTTAATTTTATTGTAGCTGAAGGATTTTGTCCCAGTGAACAAATCGCCTGGGATCGTATTATTTCGTGTGTAGATTTATCGATGCAAGGGAACCGAGACAGGGCCCTTTTGTTGGGGTTTAACATAAATCTTTCTCGTATTTAAACGGTTATTAGGATGGGAGCGATTGATGTTTGAATGGTATCCATAAATATAGCTATTTAGAAATAACTCTCTAAGTATTGCATTACAAAATGTCTTAACAAAGTCACAATTTATATGGTTTTCTCGAAATTTATTACATGTAAAGGTTATTTTTTTTTTTGCGGTGATTTTGTAGGCACGTAATAGTATATCTAATATTATAAAATATCGTTGAAAATATATCTAAAAAATTATGCAACGCTTGTGATACTTCTGAGTAAGCAAGCAAGAATTTTGTGATACTTTTTCCTTTTCAGCTTTCACCAGATAATTACGTAAGTATAATAATTTGACTTTCTTAAATCACTATCCTCCTATACTACCAACACGCATTTTAAGAGCGTGGTGGGTCTAAGCTCCATACTCCCTCTTCTATAAGGAGACAAGTCTGACCCTGTAGTGCTGTTAAATAGACAATGATAGAAGCACAAATGGTTGAAGAATTTTTAGTGATTTCGGTTGATTTATTTGATCTAAGGAACACGAAAACCAAAAAAAATCTATCTGTCACTTTCTATTATTCACACACACGGCAACAGCGAAAGCTTTTACTTTATTAACGTAAGCACTCACACACTCACAAATCACGCATACTGACGCCCAATTGGTTGGTGGTTTACCACAGAGTAAATAGACATGCCTGAAAATCATTGCAGCAATCTATACTGGCAGCACTAAGCTGAGGCAACGCCCTGTGTCTAATAATTCTTTATAAACTGAACAGGGCGTTCTAAAAGTGCTGAAATTTCAAAATGTGAAATACGTTGCTTTGTTCTATGGCAAGCTTTATAGCCGGTTTTGCTTCGATGTGCAATTACACTCAATACCCAATTTCATCCAAATCTGTTACTTACTGGTATAGTGTAAAAAGTGTAATAGTTAAAGGTAACAGACAGACAAACATACCTACTTTCGTTGTAATGAATATAATATGTGGAAATATCATGTAGTATACGAGTATTGTTCTTCTATGTATTCTTGCCGGTATCTTCTCAGCAGAACCTGCCTTCCGAACCGGTGGTAGAATCTTTACAAATAGTCAACTGACGTGTCAAAAGTGCTTGTAAACTGAGCCTACTTGAAATAAATGATTTTTGATTTGATTTAATTTGATGTTATTCTACTTCTTACGTTACATCATCATCATCATCATCATTGTCAGCCGATGGACATCCACTGCTGGACATTGGCCTCTTGCATGGACTTCCAAACAAAGCGGTCTCGAGCCGCCAGCATCTAGCGGCTCCCTGCAACACGCTTGATGTCTTCGGTCCACCTAGTGGGGGGTCGACCAACACTGCGCTTTCCGGTGCAGGGTCGCCATACCAGCACCTTGGGACCCCAACGTCCATCGGCTCTGACTTATCTTACGTTACGCTGTGTAACAATCCTAACGTTTAATCTTGAACTTGATTTAATTTTTTTTAAATAGTTTGCTGTCAGTTGAAAATCAACAAAAAATATTATTTTGTAGCGGTGCGTGAAAATCTATTTTCTCAAAATCTACATGTTGCATGGATTCTCTATCTATCTATATAATATATCTCTAATCTAATAATAAAGGTTCTGTAATTTCGGCGTTAACAAATATTTTTACACTTACACACAGTTAGTTATTCGCCCTTTAAATTATTTAATGTCACTAGAGTTTCTATCCTGCAAGCTTTTAGTGACTTTTCAAAAACGGCTTAAACAAGTATTAATTATTTTTTTATCTATACTAATATTATAAAGCTGAAGAGTTTGTTTGTTTGTTTGATTGAACGCGCTAATGTCAGGAACTACTAGTCCGATTTGAAAAATTCTTTCAGTGTTAGATAGCCCATTTATCGAGGAAGGCTATAGGCTAAATTTTATCCCCATATTCTTACGGGAACGGGAACCACGCGGGTGAAACCGCGCGGTGGTAGCTAGTATAGAATATATACTCTATTTTTTTTTATATGACCAATATTCCAATTCCCCCCCAACTAGTCGGGAAAGATTGTAATAGGAGTAGGTAGGTTAGATTGACCGGGGATTGAACCACCACCCCTCTGTAATGATTCCGACAGCTCTCACCGTTGAGCTATTGAGAGCTCAGAATCATATAAAAAGATTGTTATGACCTACACTTGTAAGAAATTTAACATCCATACTAATATTATAAAGCTGAAAAGTTTGTTTGTTTGTTTGTTTGTTTGATTGGACACGCTAATCTCAGGAACTACTGGTCCGATTTAAAAAATTATTTTAGTGTTATATAGTCCATATATCGAGAAAGGCTATAAATTATCCCCATATTTCTGCGGGAACTGGAACCACGCGGGTGAAACCGCGCGGCGTCAGCTAGTGATCTTGTAAAATTAGTTTATTATGACAACCTTAAGGACCTTAAGCTTACAAAACGCAGTTTATTTTTGTGGGTAAAATGGTTTTAATTTTCTTCCTACAGCACTATCCCGCTAATAAAAGCCAGTTTGTTGAATGGCGGATACCTTTTTTATTTTGGACCGTCCTTGATCAATCAAATGAAAGGGACCGATGAGTATAATAAAATTATTTATGGAACTAATATCATAATTAAACGAAAGTAACTGAAATTTGGGATCTTGCAGCTAAGAATAACTGTAAAGATAGATGTACAAGTATTAAGCCTTAACAGCTCCAAGGTCAAGGGGGCCGGTACCAACAACAAAAGGTCATAGGTTCGATCTTGTGAAATTTTCTTACACAATCTTTATAGCAAAATAGATTGAAAAACAAATATTGGTCATCAAACTAATATTATAAAGGCGAAAGCTTTTGTGTATGTTTGTTCTGCGGCTACTGAAGCAATTTAGCTGAAATTTGAAATGAAAATAGATATTATTCTGGACTAACACATACTTTCATGCCGGACAAATCAACATTTCCCGCGGGAGTTTCCATGAAAAACTGAATTCCACGCGGACAACGTCGAGGGCGAGTGTTGGGTCTAGATGGCATTGCTGCCTTGATTCTTATAATTTCCACAGAGCAAAATGGAAATTCTGGTCTGAAAAATATGATTATCGGTGTAATTACAAATGCCAGAAGCACCTACACTTTCGTTGATTTCGCGGCACTTTTCAGGGTGTTCTGTTTTTCAGGGATACAATCAAAATAAGCAGCGGAGTTCCACAGGGATCAATTCTTGGTCCAACACTCTGGAATATTTTATATGATGAAGTATTCAAGCTCAACCAAGAAGTAGGTATCCACGTGATAGGGTTTGCCGACGACTTGGCTGTGGTAGTGGTGGCCAAAACTGAAGCAATTCTGATGTCTCGAGCAAATAGAGCGCTCGAACGCATAAAAGTCTGGATGCAAGGAAAGCAACTGGCCCTAGCACCTGAAAAAACCGAAGCGGTGGTGTTTAGTGGAAGGCGTAAACTAAGTCCCATAACATTTCGAATCCAAGGTGCTACAGTGATCCCTAAGGAACACGTGAAATATTTGGGAATATGGCTCGATAAATGCTTGAACTTTAAAAAACATATTGAGGAAGTATCTCAAAAAGCTCAGAGGCAAGCGGAAGCTCTTTGCAGGCTTATGCCTACAAAAGGAGGCCCTAGAGCTGGTAAGCGGAGAGTGTTGGCGTCAGTAGCACAATCCGCAATTCTCTATGGCGCCTCCCTGTTTTCCGGAGCTATGAAGGTGGAGCTATATCGCAAAAAGCTGGAGTCAGTACAACGAAGACTTGCAATAGGGATCAGCGGTGCTTACCGTACAATTTCAACGGAAGCTGTGCTGGTTATAGCGGGGCTTATCCCTGTAGCCAAGCTTGTGAAAGAGCGAGCAACTTTATTTGAAAAGAAGGAGAGTACACCAATAGCAGTACGCGAGGACATACTGACTGAATGGGAAAGCGAGTGGACGGGAACAGGAAAAGGGACATGGACACGTGAGCTTATCCCCGACCTGAAAAGATGGCACAAACGAAAGCATGGGGAAGTAGACCGGTGGCTAACTCAGGCGCTAAGTGGACACGGGGTCTTCAATACTTACCTCTATGCTATTGGCAAGGCACCCAGTGAAAACTGCTATTTTTGCGGCGAGGAAGACACCCCGAGACATGCGATCTTCGAGTGTACGGGCTGCGCTGATCTAAGACCAGGGGCCCAGGGGCCAATGGGAAAGGTGGAAGCGCAAAACCTCATTGCACGCATGCTAGCAGACGAGGAGGAATGGAGGAAGTACTCGCAGATGCTGAGAGCTATCATGATAAGGAGAGAGGAAAGAGAACGAGCCGAAAAGAAAGAGAAAGATAAATGAAAAATAGAAAGTCAGTACGAAGAAATGCTCTGCGGTTCCGTACTGACCGGCAGATACGAAAAAAAAAAAAAAAAAAAAAAAAAAAAAAAGGGTGTTCTGTGTATGTCATGCGGAGTGTTGCTTAAATCCGTACCTATTCATTGTATATGAAATATATGAAATATATGAAAAACCGGTTTATATCACGCTTTAGAAAGAAAGAAAGAAAGAAAGAAAATTATTTTATTTGGACACACACACACATAATACACAAAAGACAACAAATACCTAAAACAAAAGACAGAAATTTTAAAAATATAGTAAACTAATAATTTAATAACTAATTATTTAATTTTAAAAATATAGTAAACTAATAATAATAATTTAATTTACGTACTTTATGAATTTCCTTGTCTTTGGGACGGCTTACCCTCATCTAAATTCCGTCCTTCGCCACTGGTAGCTAACGTTAATTACCACCATCTGCTTAGTCCATCAAAAAAACATATTGACAACAACCCCAAATTAAAATGTAAACAGTTTTTATTTAAATAATTAAATAATAAAGGAGACAAGTGCAATGTACAGTCACGTATATATGTGGAGAGAAAAAGCTTAGTTTACCAGTGCTAGTGCTATTACATTAATTTAGCTGCAGTCTGCAACGTTGTTGCCGGTTTGGCTCCAACGAGTGCACAGTATATAAATACCGCGAGTGAGGAAAAGTTTAAATTCAAAATCCTGTTTGAAACTTCGCTCGTATGACCAACTTATGGTGCACAAAGTTGTCTTCTGTCCGTATTAGTTATTTTGAAAGCGTTTAGATGACTACTATAATTTGTATACAGTATAATGTCCAACATGAGATAGATAGATAGTCTTTATTGAAGAACAGATATATATTTATAGTAAGTACAACAGAAAAGTAATATGCGCAAAGGCGGTCTTATCGCTAAAAGCGATCTACTTCAGACAGCCCTTAGTAAAATGATAAAGCTGTAGAGAGGTCAATTCTGTACATGGAATATATTTCCAAAATAACTATCAGGGGCTGATTAGCTGATGCCAAAAATAATCAGTAAAATTTTTGTCTGTCTGTCTGTCTGTATGGTCGTAATAGAAACAAAAAATAATTGACGGATTTTGTACAATGATTCTTCATACTCCTGGGCAGGTTATAGTCATTATTTATTATATAGTCATACTTTTCATCACGCTACGATTAATAGGAGCAGAGCAGTGAACGGTAATGTTGGGAAAACGGGAGAAGTTACTCCATTTTTACAGCGATTCTACTGTAAGAGCTGGATTAAAGAGGTCTAAGGGCGGACGAAGATGCGGGCGTCCGCTAGTTTATAATAAAGTGCAGTGTGTGGATTTAATAAGATTTACCTACGTTTTTCATGTTGCCTATGAATTATCATAAAAAAATAACATGGCAAATCGCATGAAAATTATAAATTTAGATCACAAATAAATGTATATAAAAAATATATAAGACTATTTCTGGGATCTGCTGGCTATCTTTTCTCGCTAATTAAAAAAAGTGTTAAACAGATTTTAATGTATGTACTTTTAAAGTAAATTACATCGTAGCATGTAATGATTAATAAGATCACACATACCAAACAATTATCCTCTAAGTCTAATGAATTCCACGAGGTCAAAGCCAGAAGTCGCAAATAATACTTAATTTGACATATATATAAATTGTTAAGGTATCTTTATAAATTAATCATAAATAAAAGTAAATGAAACCTCGAACGCAAATCTCAAAGCTTATAAAAAAACGAATTAACTTAAAGTAAAAATATCTACTACATAAATTGTAACCGCTGTCGCGGAACCTTAGTCGGAGTGCGTTTGATAATGGTCGTCGGTTGAAGCGGCCTTTTTAACACGAATTACGATCTCTTCCCCGTTAAACTGTCAATGGTTGTGCTCAAAACGCTTACCGCCAGCTCACTGACTCGAGAAAATAGCTGTTGTTTCCTGGAAACATTTTTAAAGTGAGAAGATAACTTTAAGCGGGATGGGGAAATTCGGAAAAACTCAACTTGGTTAAAGATATCGTACTTTTATAATAGTTAAAATTCAATATAATATTTCAGTATACCTATACGATCACTTTGAGAAGTCGAATGTGGTAGAGACTAGTGGCTCTACCACCGGTTACGAAGGTAGATTCTCGAAAATCCGGCAATAAAATCAGTACATCACATGTCCCCTTTAGGGTGCTTTTCCACCAGAGATGTGCTATGCAGTTATGCTGCGAAGATGTGAAATCTACGCTACGAAAATATGTGACTATTTCCACCAATACTAAGCTATGTAACTGTGCGAGGAAGATGCACTATGAAGATGCGACGCCACGAAGTATTTGCGCGAAAATGATGATGTAGGTACTCTGTAGATAGCTACCCAGTACGTACGAGCGACGGCCCATAACACACATCCATAGCACGCATCCATAACGCACATCCATAGCGCACCTCCAAAGCACGCATCCATAGCGCACATCTATATCGCACATCCATAGCGCAAATCCATAGCACGCATCCATAGCGCACATCCATAGCACGCACCCATACCGCACATCCATAGCACGCGTCCTTCCATATAAAAAAACGTATCTTACTTGAGTCATTTTCCACCAATGCTAAGCTATGTGCACCAATGAATATGATTGGAAAATTTTAATAAAAAAAATACAACCGACTTCAAAACCTAAAAACGTACCCACTAAACTAAAAAGCGAAAAATAACATCATAGTATGTTCTACCTGCTTATCAGTATGAAGGCGGTGCTAAGCCGGTGATGTATTAATTCTAATTAAAATTAAATAATTAAAAAAAAATACCGACCGAATTGAGAACCTCCTCCTTTTTAAAGTCGATTAAAAAACGTATCTTACTTGAGTCCTTTTCCACCAATGCTAAGCTATGTGCACCAATGAATATGATTGGTAGATATCAAACAATCCAAGCAACGTAGCGTAGCACCAGCTCTCTGGTGGAAAAGCATCCTTAAACTGTTGTGTCCTTAGTATCGCCCATAAATGTTTCTTGAAGTTGTGACATCATAACCATCCATCAGTATTGCCTGGAACGGTGCAATTTTAATTGCTATGCAACATGCGCCTTTATATAGCTATTAACTAGGGATATTATCGTATATTCGTTAAATTAAAACTACTACGAGAGTTCCAAACATACATTGAGCCCTATTTGAAAGCTGGCAACACATTCAAGCGCTCGTTACACCAGCAACATGTCATAAAGTACCGACGAATATTGCTTTACATTTTCCGAGAAATACCTATAGAAAGTTAGCAGTGTGCAACCTATTGTACCATGTTACATACTAAGTAGATATTACTTGAATTTCAACCGTATTCAATAGTAGGTGCTTTATTATTCTGAAACAGGTTTCTAGTTTTAGTAGCCGTTGACTTACCGTACTTAAATGTGCATGTTTATGTGAAGTTTGTTTGTGTTGTGTGCGCACATACATTATTTGATATTCGTGTGAAAAAAGAAGCTCTGCCCTCGTTCTTTAAGTTTTTAAATTTAACTCACTAAGTTTGACGCAAGTTATCTACCTAATAGAATTAACATCAAATCAATAACAACTGCATCTTTCCTATTCCATAAATCCCATTAATTGTTAACAAAAATTACAATGCTAATTCGGAAAATATTTATTTATTTATTTAATCAATACCCGGGAAGACATTACAGTTGCCCAATTCGTCTTTCCAGGCTATACATACATTATAATAATAGATAATTACAAACAAAATTACAACTATAACAAAAATAAAATAAAAGAGAAAAAAAAGAAAGAAAATATTAATAATTTAAAACATAGGGGTTATATGTAATCTGCCCACTCTATGATATCAACGATGGATTGTCAGTAGGTACCGGATAATATTTTTTACCTATAATCTGAGCTTTGATCAGTTAGCATTAAATAAATAGTGAATACGAAATCACAAGACTTCAGTTATTAACAGTAGTAAAAAATTATGAATATGTTCACTAACATACATTAAAGTTAGTGAATCGGCCTGCTGAAGTTTCCTTGTTATATAAATAAATAGAATTTGAATTTCGAATTAAAAATTGTTATGTGCGACACACGATACAGTTAGCATTTCTTGTTTCATTTTTCATCTTGTATCTAAAAGTGACCCGCATATTCAAATTTCATCTGTTCATATCACATCTCTGCATTTGAATCACAGAAATATGTGTACGTACCAAAATTCAACTTTGTCAGCCTTTAGTAGAAAATATTGTGAAAACTATGACGGATGGACAAACCACACATTCCGTTTTTTTATTAGAACATCTTCTTAAAGTGCCACCCATAAGTAAAGATCGGCGGTCAAAATCCTAAACTTCTCCTTGTCTATGGCTAGGCGAATAAGTTCTCTGACTGTCTTTATGCAAGTCCACTCTCTTATATTTCGTATCCAATACTTCCATTATCCTACCCCTCATTTGCCTATTCAGACATTAGGAACGCTAAAGTTATTCATATCAAACTCACGACCACATAGTTTACAAACTAGCACATAAAACCTAAGGGACACCAAAAATCGAAGATCCAATTTTCCCCAAGCTCTAATTCCATTGTTTGCAATATGTGCGCGTTGCCGTGACGATATTACCGGAGCTTACAATATTAACAGATCATCCTCTGAGGACTTCGTAACGCTACCTATTTAGATAAGCTATCTCTAATTAAACCCAAGTTGGTGAGCTTGTATCAATACAAATTGTACATAATATGTAGCAGGGATTAAAATTAACAGATGTCTTTAATAATATCAAATGCCATTGGTTGGTTTCGTGGTTTTGTGTAGCAACAGTTTAAAGGTATCCGGTACAAGAAATAATTACAATTTTTATTTATAAAAAGTGTTGGAAAGTAAAGTGTAGGTACACCGCCTTAGGGAGCACATTACTATGTAAGTTGAATTTCTTTGTTCCAGCGCTACTTCTGAATCATAGAGGAATTAGCTATGGAGTTGCATCACACCCAAACTGTCTGTCATTTTTTGAGGGGGACGAACAGAGACGGGAAATTTACTCACACATCGGAAATATTTAACACCAATTGATTTTCACGGGTTGACAATAAACATAAGATTCATTTATTTCAATTAGGCTTAGCTTACAAGTACTTTCGATCACGTCAGGTAATATTATTATGAGATAGTGATAATAATTAGTCAAAAACTTAAAATTAAAGTTACGAGGGTACCAATCGGGCCTTTACGGTAAGTGTGGCTAACGCAGCATCTCGCTCTGTATATTATTTCATCATGTCAGCCGATGGACGTCCACTGCAGGACATGGGCCTTTTTTAGGGACTACCAAAATCACGATACTGAGCCATCTGCATCCAGCGAATACCTGCTACTCGCTTGATGTCGTCAGTCCACCTGGTGGGGGGGTCGACCAACACTGCACTTTTTAGTGCGGAGTCGCCATTCCAGCACCTTGGGGAGCCAACGGCCATCGGCTCTTCGAACTATGTGCCCCGCCCATTGCCACTTCAGCTTCGCGACACGTTGAGCTATGTAGGTGACTTTAGTTCCTTTTGCGGATCTCCTCATTTCTGATTCTGTTCCATCGCCCGCTGTGTGACTCTCAGTTTTCTTATGAGTCCCATAGTTAGCAACCAGTCTCGGAACCATAGGTCACCACTGGCAACACGCACTGTTCGAAGACTTTTGTCTTCAGAAACTGAGGAATTTCATTACATAAGTCAAAATTAATAATTATTCACATCAAATTAAATATGGTTGCTCAGTTTTAAGAAAACAAAGAACATATAAGAGCTACAATATCGGATACCGCGTCCATGCACAATTTATGTTTGGCCGCGCCTTTACTAAAAGCCGTTGAAACTTTAATCGTATCAGCGCTCTGCAGGCGTAAAATAAAATTGTAGCGCTTTGAGCGTTTAAAAAATACCAGCCATCGAGGCGTTGTTGGCAAATAGTAGTTAGATACAGACGTGCCGATTTCTTCATGACCGACCTGAGTATCTAGCATTATACAATTTTAGTAAGCAGACACCTGCGTAAGTAGTTAAACCTACTAGTGACTAGCCGACTGTCAACTCATACCCCAATTAATTTAGCATATTTATTCCTTAGCGTAGACGCTTATTAAAACGGTTTTTAGAGATTAAAGTTAAAGAGGAAGAATGAATTATTGCTACTGAGCATATATTTCTATTAATACACCAAGCAGATGTTACGTAGAAAACTGTCGCCGCTAAGCAGAGCAACATTTTGCAAGGCATAAAAGGAACACGTTCAACAATATCCCAGTGTCCTTCAACTTGAGGACTATATGTTGAGCCTCATGTGTCTGTAATCCAGCAATCATGCTCTACAGGCTAAAACACAGCAATGCTGCTGACGGCAGAAATATGGTAGTACATCCCTGTACTATATCTGTCACAAAAAACTCAATTAGTTTCAGTCTTTTGTTTTTTAGAGGTGATGGAAATCTGTTACTTTTGTAAGTTTAAGTTAGAGATAGATAGCTATTTAAATGAGAAAATTAAATTATTTAATATTTTTTTGCACGACGTTGTAAAAGTGATTGCTTTGTGATAAACTAAAAGTAAAACATCAACATTAGACGTTGGGAAGACGAGCTGAAGCTTACAGCTGGCCCATTCTGGAAAAGAGTAGCTCTGGACAGGAAACACTGGCGGGAGCTGGAGGAGACCTTTGCCATGAGGCATAATGAGATTAGGGACATAATTTAAATGTACAAAATCTTCATTAATAAAGGCTATTTTATTTATTTATTTTATTTAAAACATCAACATTATTGGCTGTGTCAACATTAGCCTATTGACAACTTTTTAAATAGATTTAACCTAAAAATAGTGCTCTATTTACATTTTTACTTTAACAAATATTCGCAAGATTGACATTCAATTTTATTACGTAAATATATGGAACAAACAAACAAATGTGGGAAGTTCTGGGTCCAATTCCTGCACACTGGACTACCTACTGTCGTTCCTAGCTTACAGTTTCCCCGTAATTGGAAGAGAAAGATAAAAAACAAAATCTTAAGATTTTCAAACAGGCGGGCGATTTCAAGTTTTTTATCTTGTAATCATTTACAGACGTTCTAACCTTAACCGATCTACAGTCGTGGCTCAAGTTGGGTCGTCTATAAGTGCACTACCCAAACTGATAACTGGTTCAGAGATTCAGATTCACACGCATACCATTCGTGGAGATTGCATTCCACGTTTGGTGTTAAGTGTCGTTTTGGTCCAAACAAAAAAACACTTGTATTTTAGAACGAGAGCCTGAAATAGCCAGAACTCCTACATTTTATAAAAGCTAAAAGTAAGCGGCTTAAAAGTGAATAATTATTATAACTTAACAAATGAACTTATTAAAAATATCTATGTGGTTAGTCTTTACGCCGTAAACGGTGCGAGAGGATTTCCTGCAAAATATCTCTATAACTTGCTTAAACACCTTGGCAGCTTAAAAACTGCAGCAAGTTCTATATTGACTAATTGACATTAAGCATAGACTGCCAAAATTTCAGCCTTTATAAATGAACTAGCTGATACCAGCAACTTCGTCTGCGTGAAATGAAGATTTCCACAAATTGTTTCCAAAGAACAGCTAAATCCAGTAAGTAATTTTTGAGTGCAAGAGTTCATACCATCATTACAATCAGTTCTTTGCAAATCTGCCATGAAGCGTGGTTTTTTTCGAGACAACATAAATGTTTAGGATATAATCTTTCTCTAATCCAATCTTCAACTAAATCTAAGTTCTAGGCTAAGTAGTTAAAGAGTAGGTAACAAAAAACCATATATCTTTCGCGTTAATAGTAGGAACTAAGAAACCATCAGTTTATAGAAAATCTTGCGGAAACCTTTGACTTTTTCGGGACAAAAAGTAGCATTTTTGTGTTAACCCAGGACATAATCTATCTCCATTCTAAATTTCAGCTTAATCGGTTCAATAGCAGCGACGTTAACGAGTAATAAACAGAGTAACAAACTTTCGTGTTTATCGATTGTATTTATGTGTTTAGTGGGATATTAGGTATCGCAGGCGTTGTTTTATACTATAGTACGATTATTAATTCCAGGCAGTAAAATGACAAGTGCAACTGTCACTTAAATGTCATTTTACTGACTGTAATTAATAACAATCGAACATACGATTAATCTGACTTAAGATTTTTAATTCCAGTCAGTAAAATGACATTTCAGTGACAGTTGCACTTGTCATTTTACTGACTGGAATTAATAATAATCGAACATACGATTAATCTAACTTAAGATTTTTAATTCCAGTCAGTAAAATGACAAGTGCAACTGTCACTTAAATGTCATTTTACTGACTGTAATTAATAACAATCGAACATACGATTAATCTGACTTAAGATTTTTAATTCCAGTCAGTAAAATGACATTTCAGTGACAGTTGCACTTGTCATTTTACTGACTGGAATTAATAATAATCGAACATACGATTAATCTAACTTAAGATTTTTAATTCCAGTCAGTAAAATGACATTTCAGTGACAGTTGCACTTGTCATTTTACTGACTGGAATTAATAATAATCGAACATACGATTAATCTGACTTAAGATTTTTAATTCCAGTCAGTAAAATGACATTTCAGTGACAGTTGCACTTGTCATTTTACTGGCTGGAATTAATAATCGTACTATAAAATTATTTTATGCATGCTGAATACACTCGTACATGGTATTGTTTCAGTGAGCGAGGGTGATAATTAAAAATTAAACCGTACCGCTCTTTGGTACAAAGCTACCGTGTATCGGAGCGTAGCACTTCAGTCCCAAATTGTCAAGCTGCTATTTTACCGCTGTTCAGGGATTCAAACGCATATGCTACGAATGGGGTATTGAAGTCGGAACTCACCGTCAAACGGGGGGAAAATAAACGTAACAGAATGTTTCGATTTGTTCTGTGCATACAAATGTATAGGTACGACATTTTTAACAAACTTGTGATGCCTAGACACTAGCCTTTTTTTTTTTTTTTTTCGCGGGGGAAATCTCTTTCTGAGATACCCGACTTACTGGGGGACAAGACGGGTTATGTGGAATTTACCACTAAAACCCCCTCGGTGGCCACCCTCAGCGCATTTTGGTAGGCTCCGGGACCTCAGTTAAACTCGCCGGTGCCTCCGTTGCACTATGCCTCTGGTGCTCGTCTACGAGTAACATTTTTGCTCTATATAACACGTTGTAGCAGCTTCAGCCACTCTAAGCTGCTACGAGTATCTGACATTTAGTTTCTAAGTACGAGTTTCTTACATAGACACTAGCCTAAGGCAATAAATATACAATTGATTGAAGAACCGTTATAAGTCAAAAGATATTGACTGATTTGATATAAGTAAAATAAATAAATATTAACATAAACAATACATCACTGCTTAGCCCCAAAGTAAGCGTTTATAGCCTCATTTATGTGTACTAAGATAGCGGATTCATACAATATAAGGAATGAGGTACATATAAGGCATATTAGGTATGCCTGGCTTTCGCCATTCAGTCCATAAATAATTTGCAGTAAATATCCAGTTTCTTCATCGCCACTTATATCCTATTCCTGACAGAAAATAACATGAAAAGGAAAACGGAACAATTGCAAGGTGATGTTTTTTATTGCGAATCATTAATGCAAATCTTTTTAAAATTGTTATTTCAACGAGGTGCCATTTTGTTGAGCATAAACGCTGTTTATTATGCAACGTTTCTTTTTCTCATCTCGAAATATAAGCGAGATCTAATTTTTATTACACTGTATGTTAAAAACGTCCCATCCGATCCTTAAGGAACATGCATTAGAATACTATGAATACTAAACGTCGATAGGATTTCAGAAAGTGAAAACACTCTACTTTGGTATAAGAATTGCATTACGTACCTATTGCAAATCTGTTGACCCTTATCCTGAAAGCTTTGCTACGTTTCGACCGCCAAGGCCAATGAACCTATTTTTGTAGGTAACATCGAAAAATATTGGAGCATTGACCATCTAAGTTTTTGCTACTATTGCTATTAAATCTATTTTTTTTTTCACGGTAAAATGTAGGTACAATTTTAATTTGGACTCTGAACTTGTTTTCAGTAAAACAAGCCAAACGATTTTGCTAATTTTCTTAAATCGATCAATCTAAGTAGCATGTTTGCAACTTTTTAATTAATTATTTATGTTTTTCGTGCGATAGATTTATTAAAAAAGCTTTAGAGTATGAAGAGTGTAATCCCAGGACGTCAAAATAAAGTGGCTAGCGCAGACAATAAATCTTGGACATTTTCTTCCTAGCCAGAGCAAAAACAAAATTAATTACCTTACCTACTGCGTCGAGCTTAGAATCCAGACCAGGTTTTTGACTTTTATAATGATGTAGTGAGTAACGTAGTTTTGCGAGAGAAATTAAATTAAACGGCCCGGATTCTCAGTAACATAATCGTGTATCTCAACTAATTTTTAATAAGTGCTTTCATTAATCAATAACAACCCATATTCGGCTCACCATTGGCCACGTGTCACCTTTCAGAATGAGAGTGGTTAGGACTTGGTCCACAACGCTGGCCCAATGCGGATTGGTAGACTCACACGTAGAGATTTACGGAAATTCTCAGGTAAGTATGCAGGTTTCCTCGCGATTATTTCCTTCAACGTTTGACACAAGTGATATTTAATTTCTTAAAATGCACAAAACTGAAAAGTTGGAGGTGCATGCCCCGGACCGGTTCGAACCTACGCCCTACGAGTCGAAGGCTACACCTTCGACTCGGAGGGCGTAGGTTTTAATTGTCATCAATATCATTAAGTCATCTACATGTCTACACTTGCTCGTATTAAGAAGAGGAAAGAGTTGTATGAATGAATTTTTGTATGTAACGAATAAACTCAAAAACTACTGGACAGGTTTAAAAATTCTTTCGCCAATGTAGCTTATATTACAAGGGATATACGCTATACAACATCATGCTACGAGCAACTAGGAGCGGAGCATCAATGAAAATTGTGGCAAAAACGGGAAAACAAATTTCCTTGTGAGGGCTACAAGCTTTTTTACAAAACTGGTATGTCAATTGCACTGTGTCAGTAGATCGTAAAAAAGAGAGAAAGACAATGTTATGGAGTTATCGTAAAATAAAATATACGAAACAATTTAATCTTTCGCCAGTAGACACTTTTTGGCAGAACCTGACTGAGGAAGTAAGTAGGTAGGTCGGTAGTTTCATCTATTGCATGTTATAGACGGAGAGTCAGCGACCTTCGTTATTTAATAAAAATTTGACTAATAGATGAGTTCTGTAAGCAACTATGGAGTTTGTGCCGTGGTGGCTTTGGGACATAGCAGGTTTCAGGATCCAGACCCTCAACCACCTAAGTATAGAGTATATATTTATTTTATATTTTTATCGGCATAATATGAGAAATAATAATATATCCCTTTTCGCCAGACACTTGGCTTCATGGCAATCCTTCCCTAGAGACCCTTGAAGTTTCAAATTAAATAGTGTTTCGAAGAGTTGCCGCGAAGATGTGTGACTGGCGACTGGGAATATAATTTCCCATATTATGCCGAGGAAAACATGAAAAAATTACACTATATACTTAGACGGTTGAAGGTCTGGGTCCTTAAAACCTGCTACCTCCCAAAACCATTACTGTCCAAATTCCATAATTGGCTACCGTACTTACTTATGGTAGAAGCATGAACTGGCAAACTTTCAGCTTTTATAAAATGATGAAGGCTCATCCTCACTGTGTATTTTTTTTTCACAAGCATATTTGCATCAGTCAAATATGTCGCTTGCATGCACTACAGTTGTTCTAAATGGGGCCATTAACCTGAGGTAACTGCTTCGATCGTATGTATTATAAAAAAATGTTACAAATGTAAAAAAAGATATAATGTAATATTTTCCTGTTCACACAACAGTTCATGCTCACGACACAATCTCCCCTGGTTCTCAACTAATTCCTTGCGCTCCGTTGAAGGCTGTACAACGCAATAAATTCAACGCATTCATAAACGCAACCAACCGAGAGAGTTCTGATAAAAATGCGAATGCTATTGACGTTTATTTTTCTAAGAAAACAATCTCGAGTTACCTTAAATAGAAATATTATAAAATGTAATAAGCGTCGTAGTGGAGTATCGATCCCACGTCTCATGGACCACTGATGCGTTCCTGTTTGCGTTATGTCCATTTATAGGTGTCTTATATTTTGACCACCCATTTTGAGCCCACAATCCAGTACTGGAGCAGTGTCAAAACTTTATTTTCCCTCTCCTAGAAGGAAGTTCCTTGAGTGGTTAGTTATTATAGGCTTAATGTTGTTAATGATAATTTTTATTTTATCCACGCAATAAGTATAATAATTATGGTGGCTCTGGACCATTCTCAGCTGCACCACTCATAGCCACCATAATCTAAGTTCCATTGTTACTTATCTTTTTCAGAAGCATGGGCTGCACTGCATTGTCATCACAGGCGAATATTTAATAAGTATGTCTTGCCTGTGATGACGTATGGAGCGGAAACGTGGACACTGTCGATTGGCCTTATACACAAATTTAAAGTCGCTCAGCGAGCTATAAAGAGGGCTATGTTAGGAGTCTCTCTGAAGGACAAAATCTGGAACGAGGAAATACAATGTACGAGTAGCCCAAAGGATTAGCAAACTGGAGTGGCAGTGGGCGGGCCATATCTGTCGTAGAACAGATGGCCGCTGGGGCAGACGTGTTCTGAAGTTGAGACCACGTCAGCAAGCGCAGTGTAGGACGCCCTCCAGCTAGATGGTCCGACAACATCAAGAAAGTAGTGGGAAATGGCTGGATGAGGAAGGCGGAGGATCGTGTGTGGTGGACAAGTTTGTCAGTCTCATCAACAGCCTGTGTTGATGAGACTGACAAACTTGTATAATATGACGAATGTCTGACTATAGCAGGCTCACAGCATATAATAGCGTTACGAGTACCTCGAGTACAGGTGGTGTTAATATTCATTATTTATATTATTATAAAAAGGAGGTATTTGTATAAAGTTGTTATGATTGTTATAGTATAAATAAGAGCTTATTTGATAATTTGAGTTCAGTTCTTTGTTGAGCGGCATGCATGTCATCACGCTGCTCGACGCATTAGTGATTTTGTGCGATAATATTTTGTGGTGTAATTATTGATCACAAATTGTTTAGTGTGGGCATGGATAACATGTCGGACATAAGAGATGAGTGTTAGTGCATTCTGAAAGCTACCATTAACCTAATCTAAGATCACAAGTCCTGGTACATGCTCGAGATGTTTCCTCTACCACAAAATAATGGTACAATCCCTGTTACTGATACTCGTTGCGTTATAATAGTTCCGTAGCTCATATAAATGTTTTGTTACAAAACAATTGATGCATGATGATTCGACGCGTGGCCCATTGCAAATTGATGTTCTCTCCGTGTAGCTGTCGAAAGTTTCAACGTATCAGCGAGGTGCAGGCGCGGAACAAAATTGTAGCGGTTTGAGCTCCAAAAATAGCCAACGAGGCGTTTTGCCATGTTCAACTCGTCCTCACATTGTTTTCGCTGTTTTTTTTTTAGGGTACAAACGTCCAAGTGAAAAAATTTAACCCTTATTGGATTGTTTGAAGGCCTCCGTGGCGCAATGGTATGCGCGGTGGATTTACAAATCGGATGTCCTGGGCCGATGGAGATCTTCTTAATTGATCCAGGTCTGGCTAGCGGGAGGCTTCGGCCGAGTTACTACCTTACCGGCAAAGACGTGCCGCTGAGCGATTTAGCGTTCCGGTATACGATGTCGTGTAAAAACCGAAAAGGGTGTGGATTTTCATCCTCCTCCTAACAAGTTAGCCCGCTTCCATATTAGACTGCATCATCACTTACCATCAAGTGAGATTCCAGGGGATCATCATATCAGCCGATGGAAGTCCACTGCAGGACATAGGCCTTTTGTAAGGACTTCCAAACATCACGATACTGAGCCACCTGCATCCAGCGAATACCTGCGACTCGCTTGATGTCGTCAGTCCACCTGGTGGGGGGTCGGCCAGCACTGCGCTTACTAGTGCTGGGTCTCGATTCCAGCACTTTGGGACCCCGACGTCCATCGGCTCTACGAACTATGTGCCCCGCCCATTGCCACTTCAGCTTCGCAACTCGTTGAGCTATGTCGGTGTTTGGTTCTTCTGTGGATCTCCTCATTTCTGATTCGATCACGCAGAAATACTTAATTCCATCGCCCGCTGTGTGACTCTGAGCCATCTTATGAAGCCCATAGTTAGCGACCAACTGACGTGTCAAAAGTGCTTGTAAACTGAGCCTACTTGAAATAAATGATTTTTGATTTGATTTGATTTGATTTAAATTCTCGGAACCATAGGTCATCACTGGCAACACGCACTGTTCGAATTTGATTTGAGATTCCAGGGGATAACTTGTAAAGAATAAAAAAAAATTAAAAAGCGATTAAACTGTCATAATATAACGCTGCTTTAGGCGGTTCTTACGTAAGTTGGGGTATTAATTAGGCACCCAGACCCAGCTACACTTTGCCGCAGGTGAGACACACGGCTAAGTTTGAACGAGATCTCAACGTATGTTTCGTAACAGCTACTGCAGTTTGGAAATTTCTGGATGTTATTAGCACTTAAGTGAATGCTCCTTATTTGCTTTAATGGAGTAGTTTTGAGATAAAGAATGTTAAACTGAGGGCACAAGTGATAAGAGAGATATTGTGCGTTTACCAAGTGTTTTGTTTATCTGTTCATCTTAGTATGTCTACGTCATTCTTGTATCTACGTTATGTCTATAGTCATTGTAAGTTATTTTAGATTTAATTGATATGTATCAGAAAATATTTGTATAATTTATTATCAGGAAATACACTTAATTCCCTAGACCATTTAATTACTCTGTACTATGTAGTACTCTGCACTTATAAATCACATCAGTTTTAAGGATTTATTCATATTGGTGCAAAATCAAAACGAAGCTTCTCAGTATACGTAATCGCACACGCGTTGAACTCTATGTCGAATAAATAGTACTTCATGCGCACAACAAAACGCGCCTATTCGTTTGACTCGGTCGCTAGCACACGTCTTTTCAATATAGGTATTTACTAAATAATTACAAAGTACGTTAATAAATGTATATTGAACACAATATAATTTAAAAAATACACATAGTTTTCACTCTATTGAATCGAGCCTTATATTCTGTATAAAATTTGAAAGGGTTGTGAACCCAAATTAATGTATAAGTAAAGCAAAAAATTACGTTTACCCACTGTACGATCGCTATACTGTGTTCATAGTAAGGTGATTAGTTCCGCGTAGTAATTTTTCCAGGAAGAAAATGACCAAGATTTGTTACTTTCGCCACTACGAAAAACTTTGCTAAATAAGGGTCATAAGTAAGATCTGATTTTCGGCCACGTATAAAGTGAAGTTTTAAAAGTATTTTTACATGGTTATATATTGAAAACAAAGGGATTATTAGCCATCTCCTTAATTAGTGCATTGTTATTATGAATGAATATGAAAACAATAACTTGGTATCAGGACTTATTAAGCAGAATTACTCCTATAAAATGCAATACAAGAACATTTCAATAGTAAGAAAACAATAGCAAGACGCTTAAAGTTGCCTAACGAGTCTGCACTAGTGAATTGCGCCAGTGACTGAGTGAAGTAGGAGCCGGGAGGTGCTTGTAAAAGCTTTAGTTCACGTTTTCGTTTTACGTTCTTACTATTCTATGGAGAGTTCTCTCACGTAATTACCTGGAAATGTATGTAAGACGGATGTCTTCGGAGTACGACGGACAACCTATCCATAATTTTTAGCAATTCTACATCTTTAGGATCATTCTATGTTACGGAGAAATGACGTCAAACATGTTTGATAATAGGTGCGGTGCGGGGACGCCATTTCAGCACCTTGGGAACCCAACGTCCATCGGCTCTTCGAACTATGTGGTCTGCCCATTGCCACTTTAGCTTCGTGACTCGCTGAGCTATATCAGTGACCTTAGTTCGCCTGCGGATCTCCACATTTCTGATTCGATCACGCAGAGTAACCCCAAGCATAGCTCGCTCCATCGCACGCTGAGTGACTTTGAGCCTTCAAATAAGGCCCATAGTTATTTTTATTTATAGTCCATTTTCGTTTCTGCAAAATTATATTATTTTTTCTGCTTAAAAATATGTACCTAGTAGTACGTACTTAAGAAACGAAATGAAAATTATTTAGTACGGCTTGTATATGCTACGAACCATAGACTAAAATGAGCTGCATGCAACATACATGATCATGTTTCTCTCATCTTTTACAAACAACCGTAATTGGAAAATCGTAGCTATTAGATTGTGTAGCTTGGTAGATAGTGACTTTAGCAAAAACAGCTTTTCTTTTTCCTAGTCATGTTTCACTGCTAGGAGATATAAATGCTACGATAAACAAAATTCTAAACTGTTTAAAAATAATGCACTCGGGCACAAAACAACTTTGTTTATAAACCATAACTCGATCAAATGAACAAAGTTTCCAACAGGATTCCGAATATAAACTTTTCCTCCCCATATTGTGCGAGTAGATACAGTGCACTCATTCACAGTTGACGGTGTTGTACAAACTTTCGTATAAACACTAGATACGTATAGATCGTGTTACGTAAAAAGTGCACTAACAGTCTCAGTGTTGGGACATTTATTTAGCATGCTAATGTGTGTGCCTTTTTATGCAATTCTTCTTTTTTTCTCATTTATTTATTTGACCTTTTTTAAAAATGTTAACAATGCTTATCATGCAAAAATATAATCATCATCATCATCCATTATCAACCCATATACGGCTCACTGCTGAGCTCGAATCTCCTCTTAGAATGAGAGGGGTTAGGCCAATAGTCCACCACGCTGGCCCAATGCGGATTGGCAGACTCCACACACGCAGATAATTTTCTTAATTCTCTGTTTTGCAGGTTTCCTCACGATGTTTTCCTTCACCGTTTGAGACACGTGATAATTCTTAAAATGCACACAAGTGAAAAGTTGGAGGTGCATGCCAAGGATCGGATTCGAACCTACGCCCTCCGGAATCAGAGGCAGAGGTCATATTCACTAGGCTATCACGGCACTAAAAAAAATATAATACACAATATTAAAAAATTATAAAAAAAAATCAACCCTCTCGCTGCCGGACATTTGAGTAGTTGACTCAACTTGTGATGATAATAATGATAATGTCTCTGCGGCCCTTGCACGTTTTCAGTTGAGCCGATCTTGAGAGATCCAACTTGTGCAGAGTCGACCAACACAGCGCTTGTGGGAGCTTTAAGGCATGAAGATAACACCGGCTTGGCACCCGCATTACAATAGAACATACTGTGTTTTTTGCTTTTTGATTAGTCGGTATGTCAATTTTTAGTTTTTGAAATCAGTTGTTCTTTCAGAAATTTACTAGCAGTCAGTTACTATCCTGACATTTTGTTTTTTTCAATAACGACACTTTTCTGTTAATTTTCAGCGTAGTAAAAAACATTATAACAAAGAAATAAATGTGTTCTTCATATTATAAAACCAGTACGTTGCTTGACGGATACACAAGTAGGTATATAAATAAAATGGATAAAGGGTTAAGTGATTTTAATCAATTAGTAATAGTACAATCTAAGAAATATTGCGAAAATGTGGTAACGTTTGGCTTTAGGGCAAGGCACCTCAGCATTTTCTTTAATTAACTCACGGTACGGCAGCATGCCAAAGCCTTACGCGGAGATATTTGCTGTGGCATAAATTCCCATAGCAAATAATATGCCGCTGCTAATCATGCTGCCACAGTCAGTATATTCACAACATACACCAAGAATGCACAAAAGGCAACGATTATATATAAATAATACAATACTATTAATACAGTAAATTGCAAGTTTTAATACCTATACTTCCAAAATTTTTAATTTCTCATCATCATCATTATCAGCCGACGGACGTTCACTGCTGGAAATAGGTCTGAACTTCCAAGCACAACGGTATCGAGCCGCCAGCATCCAGCGGCTCCCTGCAACCATCTTGATGTCATCGATCCACCTGGTGCGGGGCCGCCATTCCAGCACCTTGAGACCCCACATCCATCGGCTCTTCGAACTATGCGCCCTGCCTATTGCCACATCAGATTCACGACTTGCTGAGCTATGTCAGTGACTTTGGTTCTTCTGCGGATCTCCTCATTACTGATTCGATCACGCAGAAAATCCAATGTCAATGATAATGACGGGGACCGACGACAGTGTTTCAACCCAGGATCTCTAAATATTTAAAAATAATTTTTTTTATGTATTCAAGTATAAAAATACAACGATAATGAACAATATAAAACCCTTTAAAAATGCCAACTAGCCTATTGGTGGATACATAGCCATAGTTCCCATTAAGCGAAACACTCGCAGTCACGTTAATTAACGCGTGCACCCGTTAACTGTTCTACGAAGTTCTAAATTCGCTCAGGACGTTGAAGCGAATTAATGCGGGCGTATGGTGCACTGTGAGACACATTTCTATTAAGAGAACTCTATAATAGCAGATACATTCAAGTTATAGAGGACTTATAGATAGAACACGAGAATTATATAAACGCATTAGTTTTACCCTGTAATTTATACCCACTTCTATCTACTTAAATCTGTAGAGAGATCAATTCTGTACATGAAATATATTTCCAAAATAACTATCAGGGCGTGATTAGTGATCGATACTGATGCCAAAAATGCAATTAGTTAAATTTTTGACTGTCTGTGTGTTCATTATAGAAACAAAAACTACTCGACGGATTTTAACGAAACTTGGTACAATTATTCTACATACTCCTGGGCAGGTTATAGTATACGTTTCATTACGCTACGATCAATAGGAGCTGAGCAGTGAAGGGAAATGTTGGGAAAACGAAAGAAGTTACTCCATTTTTTAAGCTTCCGTCGCGTGTGCAGGCTAAATGGTAAAAGCTACAAAGAAATCATGTATGACTGGGGTATGATGGGGTATTTGTGTAATATTGATTATGTATTAGGATGTAAATTATTTGTATGTATGTCTATTACTAATACTATGGTTATTTTTGTTTTACGCCACCTGCTGATGTCCTTAAGTTTTCCTAAACCGAAGGTTGCCTGGAAGAAATCGCTACTTAGCGATAAGGCCGCCTTTTGTATGCTGATCTCTTTCTAATTTGTTTTTCTTTCACTTGTTTTTGTCTTTGTGGTGTGCAAATAAAGTATATCTATCTATCTATCTATCTATGATTGGGTAGCGGTGGGGTAGTTTGTATGTCGTCCATACTTATTTATTTTATCTATACTCCATGTGATATGATATAGCTATTATGGTAGTATTATTTTACTTGAAAATGTAGATTTGGAAACAGTTAAGCTTAATATATAATAAGCTTTTATAAAAACCGAAAATAGTGTGTGATCTATAATAATCACAAGAGTTTTAATACGAACTTAGTGCCGTACGGTTTCTTACAACATACACAGCTTGCTTAGAAAAAAATTAAAATTTCATTTGGAATGTTGTGAATAATGGAGGAACTAATATTATCTTCTACTAGCACACAAGTTGCAATAAAAAAAGTGTCCCTAACAACAAAGGTATATAGCCATCTTACACAGCTTCTTACTCTTACTC
Organism: Bicyclus anynana; assembly: GCF_947172395.1. Classification (NCBI taxonomy): domain Eukaryota; kingdom Metazoa; phylum Arthropoda; class Insecta; order Lepidoptera; family Nymphalidae; genus Bicyclus; species Bicyclus anynana. The sequence continues at coordinate 11,885,662 of NC_069083.1, forward strand.
TTTCCACAAACGTTACCGCTTCGAAAATATGCGAGTGATATATCTGAATAATAGGTTGATCACGTGACCTTTCACTTATACTATTCACGATAAAGAAGGTCATTTCCATACATTTGTATTCCTGATCATTGATCATCATGATATTTAATACATGTGTACATATTTTTAAAACGAAGTCCAGGAATACTTGTCTTTTTCGATCTTTGGGAACAATGCAATCACCAACAAGCGCTGAGTAATGTAGTCCTGTCGTGTGTGAAAAGCTCTTACGTTTTGGTCGATTACAGAGGTAGTATCGAATTGAGTACCGAATAGAAGTAATAGATATGATCGCGCCGATATTCATCAACTGTCAGCTGACAAAGCCCGCTGACCACGCTCCATGACACTAGTCCTAGATTTATATGCTACTAGATATCCATTTTCTAGTATTTCAACTTCTTATCTGAAAGTCTTCATTACCTAGAGGCAATATAATAGGTAGATAAAAAGTTCTGCTGTTGAGAGAATACGTTCCACTTCATAACCAATGGAAAACTTAACTATTAAAGAAATGCAAATAAAAAAACAACATCATTCTGCCAACATAATGGTAAAGTTTTTAGTTTTAGTTGAATTATTCTATATTTAAGTTTATATAGTTTTTATACTTCTTGAACACATACTTTAACATTGAAGATAATATTAAGATATTATTTGTTTAATTAACTTTCGTTGTTTACAATGGGACTAAATGAAATTAAGCCAATTAGCCGTATTCGTCTCAGTTTCGACACGCTAGTGACATATCTATAGTATTAAATCTTTGGTCGCAGATACATAACGTTTTATTAGTAAATATCCTAGCATGTCTGCCTAAATTTAAATACTCGTATTGAAGCACATTCTACGCGTAATACCATAATACCGTTGAAGAGAAAATGAATTATTTAAATGACGTAAACGCAGTGAAACTGCTCTGGGAAAGGCCCCGCCACTTTTACATTTTAAATGACGTTTGTGGAAGACCGCTACCGAATATGGAGTTCCGGACAGGCCCTACAATTATTAGTAGGTATGGCTACACTTAAACATAAAAGCACCCATTCTTAAGTTTTAATTATCATAATATAAATAAGCTTTTCGGCATTTTAGCCCATAGCTATAACTGAGTAGGTGAAGCAGAAAACGACCTACATACCCTTACCTTACCTTATCAGCCGATAGACGTCTACTGCTGGACATAGGCCTCTTACATGGACCTCCAAGCACAACGATCTCGAGCCGCCAGCATCCAACGGCTCTCTGCAACCTCTTGATGTCCTCTCTTCACCCACTAGGTGGACCTACATACAATATGAAGTATATAGTTTGGTCAGGAAATTTTTAACTATCATTAGGTAATAGTTCAGAAATTATCATTAGGTAATAGTTCAGAAATTACAAGAAATCTTGAGCTTTAAAGTATTCTAAGTTCCATAATCTATAAAATTTAGCACCCACTTAGATACCACCCTATCGACATAGACGTGCTGCTAAGCGATTTAGCGTTGGTATGATTGATCCGTAATTGTTGTCAAAGGATAACTGTAAAGAGTACGGTCGAATTGAGAAACGTCCTCCTTTCTTTGAAGTCGGTTAAAAAATATAAAAAAAATTAGTAGTTAGGTTTTCAAATTAATAATATATTACGAACAAAAATAAACTATTAATCGAAATGAAATTCTTCCATCTTTCAAGGTCAAATGGTTCATCAATGATAATATGAGTAGTCGGTTGGCTATTTCACCAGTTATTTAGATAACTCAAGATCTGGAAGCTTTTCGCAAGAACTACTTGTAACATTTTATAAAATTTCACTTTTATAAGTTTATTCATAAGAAATACCCACTTAAACAATAATTAGACGGAAAAAGCTAAGGGGCCACCCGATGTTAAGTGAAAACTATCACCTATATTAGAGCTTAAATTCATATAAGTTGCCAGGAACGTCTACAGGTAACGCGTTGCCAAAAATTAAACATGGTGGTAGTACTTCTCCGGACGAGCTCTGCCACGAAGAGAGTCACAGTACTACATAATGATAAAATACCAACCTGAAATAACAAATATTGAGCGCGTATACTCGTAGGTAAGTATTACACGTGATTGGAAGACAAAGCCGAGACTGGAAACTTGTTAAAAACAAAACGACTCTATATTGAACTGCCAGTAATGGGACTCTCAATCATTCGGAACACGTCTGTCTAAAATCGAGTAAACGTCCACGGATGTAACAAACAAATTGAAGCATTTTATTTCCTTTGTTCTCATTCCGACCGGCGACGAGGCCCGTCAATGTGCCATTCGTAGCGCGGATAGGTATGCGTGCGAATCCCCGAACAGCGGTGAAATATCAGCAAGACTATTTCCCGACATTGCACACCGCTTGGATACCTGGTATTTTTGAACCGACAAATCTATGACAGTCGACGCTATGATTTTATTTGAGGCCTGTTAGTTGAACGATAATTTTTACTAAATCTGTACTAAATTAGAGGTAGCAATTTTTAAGCTATTGCATACCTTTTATCGCGGGCTTTGAGCGCGGCGATCGAATCAAGAAATTCCGTAACAAAAATAAACCGTGCATCAAGATAACACATTTCGACGTTGTCTTAACTACTTAACTGGACAAGTGTTGTGAAACTAAGGGGCAAACTTATTAACCATTGTTCGATTTCAGCTCAACTTATAGGCATTTTTTATTTATATAATATTATATGTATTTATATTTTTATTCTTTTATAAAGAAAAAAAAATACTGCATAAATAAAATAAATAAGTAAGTAATTATAATTATTGCAATCATGCCTCACTGTAAGGAAGATGCAGCTAACGCCGGTTTGCCTAGAAATCACATACTCACTCTTGACTGGAAGATACCCGGAATCCCCGCACAGCAATGAAATATCAGCCTTGCACACCACTTGGATACCTGATACTTTTGAACCGACAAATCTATAACAGTCAAGGCTATGATTAATTTATTTTAGGCCTGTGAGTTGAACAATTTAATAAACAAATTCAAATTTTCTAAATGTAGCTTATAGCTTAATAAATTCAATTATTTCAGGGACAGAAGGGCTGGCATTTTTTTTTTTTTTGCACAAAGGATCAACCTGACTGTCCAATGCGGATATGCAGCCAGTATTCTTGCCACTATTCCACGTGGACATGATTTGTATAAATAATAAGTCAGCTGTTCCTTATTCGTATTCTTTCTTAACAATTTCCTAAAATATAATTTATTTAACAATAGACTAAAGCTTAATTATTTCTGATGACTAACGAAGATGCAGGCTACGGCGTTCTAAAAACTGGATAGTGAATTCCCGAACAGCAGAGAAATGTCAGTAAACTACAAATTTCCGACAATTCCAGCTCCGCTTGGGTAATTTTTGAATGTTAACGCTTGGCTTGACTTGAAGATGGCCACGTCGTAGGTGGTAGGAAATACTGAAGCTTCAAGCATTTAATGGTTGTTTTAAAATAAAATTTACTTACTACAGGAAAAGTACAAATAAAATCCTTTCTTTAAAATATATGCGGCACCGGTGGCTTAACGCGCTCTCCGGGGCATTTAACACCACTAACTTCTGAACTCCAGGCTGCTAATGAGAATATCTAATAATGCATAAAAGGTAGCTTAACACTGCATATCCCAATCCAGGAACGGATCGGAAATCGCACATATTATATTAACCACTAGACCAGGGTTTCTCAATGGGGGGGAACGGCAGGGGGTTAGCGACAAGATTTACGTAATGGTGGCTTGATAAATAGCGATTCAGAATTAAGTCTTCAAAATTACTTCTAACATTGAATCCATTTGCGACAAGAAACAAGCACACCCATCACATTAATATTACAAAGACATTTCTTTTGATACTTTATGTGTTAGGTACCTTTTATTCGAATAAAAACCTTATTTTCTTCACAGTCAAATTTTTATTTTCTTTGGGGGGGAAGTCATTACTTAGTAAGGGGTTCGCTGTCACTTGGAAATTTTTACAGGGGTTCGTGGAGCCGAAAGTTTGAAAAACCCTGCACTAGACCAACCAGGCCTTTTGGTTTATGTTACCTACATACGAGTATATTCATCATAATAATCTTTAAATACTCAAATGAATAATACCTAAAGGCATTTCAATCAAAGAGGCAGTATTACCTACGTTAGTATCTTCCTACTTACTCGTAGATTTATAAGTCGTTTTGATGAGCACTAGAGCGTTAAGACCAAAAGCTAGCAGATTGGAAGAGCGAGCATTCACCTCCAGATGTAACCGAAGCGAAATACGTAGCGTCTATACATCTACGTAAAAGTGAAAAGATTAGTTGCACTTTAGCAATATTAAGGTACGAATAGCATCGGTATTAGGAAGATAAATCTTTTCTAAGCTTAGTAAGCCGTACTCAGCTTAAGTCTATATATTATTAAATTTATGCGAGTACATATTATACTTAATAGGATACTTTTCAGCTGATTTCTTTAAAATTTGATCGCCTTACGATCTCATTGCCAACGACTGTACCCACGAGGTTGTTGAATCCTTGGTAGGGTTATTAAATATTGGGTGTCTTTCAAGAAATTATCAATAATAACCCGGAGTTGAGCAACCGGCGGTGTAACAACCGTTATTTGTTTCGGTTTCTACTCTATCTTTAACATCTGATACCACCATCATCGTGAGATACATGATAGCCAAGTGCATATGACCTCTGCCTCTAATTCCGGAGGGTGGTGGGTTCGAATCCGGTCCGGGGCATGTACCTCAAAGGCTCCAACTTTTCTTTTGTGTGCATTTTAAGAAAATTAAATATCACGTGTCTCAAACGATGAAGGAAAAAATCGTGAGGAAACCTGAATACCAAAGAATTTTCTTAGTTCTCTGCGTGTGTGAAGTCTGCCAATCCGCATTGGACCAGCGAAGCGTGGTGGACTATTGGCCTAACCCCTCTCATTCTGAGAAGAGACTCGAGCTCAGCAGTGAGCCGAAAAAAGTGATGCCGAGCCGTAGATAACGACGACCACCATCATCAGACTATTTTTAGAAAACTAAAACTACTTAGGCTTTAATATAAAACTATTTTTAGTACTATTTACCTAAAAATAGGCTCAAAATGTTGATGATTAGGTAGGTATGGCATTTTAAAACAAAGCAATACAAATTGTAGATCGATACATTATGTTATTCTAGGTATTAAAAACAGATTAAGTGTCCTGGTAAACTAGTTTGATGAAGACCTAGATCGCCAAGCCATTTATGATCTAAGCAAGTGCCCCAACACTTAGGTAGATATAGTTTGATAGATTGGCTTGATATAATAAACGATCTGGTAAAGTCTACTATACCAGATCGTTTATTATATCAAGCCAATCTATTTTGTTGGTAGGTACCTATACCTACCAACAAAATTTTACAGTATTAACATCATTAAGTAGTACTTATATATAGTTATTATGTAGTATTTATTACCTATAGTACCTAAGTACTCATTGTAGATATTTTTCGCTTTGGTTTGGTTTCTGCCATGTTTGATACGCAGTCGCACAATATGCATACCGGTACCTACTTCTAAAATTAGGTTAGGTTTTATAAAAAAAATAAAATATATATCAACCGACTTCAAAAACATACCGACCTAACTGAAAATCGAAAAATAACATTGTATTATGTTCTAGCTACTAATCAGCTGTTCAGATCAACTGCTAACTCGGTGATGTATCAAGTCATGACAGAATATTATAAAGGTAAAGGTTATTCAGATTGTGTTCTTTCATGTAGCTCTTGAAACGGCTACTAGCCTAAATTTAATAACGGTGGTGTATCTACCATTTGCGTTTTATCCATTAATTATGGGACACCCTATATAACCTAATAAAAATTCCTGTAATAGACTTGTCAAGTCTATCAGTTTAGACAAGGACTTTATAAGCCTCGACGACTCCATAATTACTAAGTAACTCGACTAATAGGTTTGACACAGACGATAACAAAGCAATATCTACTTAATAGTAAAGTGGTAAAGTTGCCTTGTAGCGTAGACATTAATTTATTCAAAGCGTAACTGAAAGCTGGTCCTGTTTTACGTAATAGGTACCTACTCGTTACAATTTCTGGGCCGCGGGCTTAGACAAATTGCCTTTGGCGTAAATGAGTTACGAAGTATCTGGCGATTAAGTAAGATACAACTTTATTAAAGCTACAATAGAAAGGTAAGATTTTAATAGGCTGGTAACTAAATAGGGTAATCAGTTAATCCAATGTAGATAGAAGTAAAGATGGCTTAATTTATGTTGAAAAGAAGTAAGATTATCACTTTTATTACTTAAACAAAATGAAGTACCTACCTTGCTTTAAAAGGATGCTTGTTCCAATAAAGTTGAAGGGACGTGACTAATAACTTTACTCGGTGTCGTCGGTAGCCGCTGTGGATATGTTATGATCTATAGATTGCCTTAGTACAGTAATTAGCCTGTGCAGATCATGATCAAACACTAAGGGAATGTAAACATATCGCCTCGCCGTCAACCCGAATGCGGCCAATGACATAATTAGAAAAATAGACAAATTGTCAAACAATGCAACGGAGTAGTCCCAGACCCATATATTTCGTTCCAATGCCACGAAAGCAAAATTTCCCGTCGAGATGCTGGTATGGTATGGTATGTATGTATGGTAATGGTAACCA